>NW_008236441.1:524219-544776 GCF_000691975.1 Corvus brachyrhynchos | reverse complement strand
TGCTCACGTCCCATCTACAGACCACACACTCACAGCACCTTCCCAAAGCACAGTCTGACCTGGGTTAGCATATTTCTGAGGTCTGACATGTGGATTTAGGCATGTACAGTTCTCATGCTCCCTATGGGATGGTCTGAACGACAGATACAAATATAAGGTCTTGGGGCTTGTTTTTCTTTAACACAAATGCAGAAGGAATTGTTTTGCATCCAGCTTTCTGAATTGCTTGGTTCAGTCACTGAAGCCAAGGAAATGCTAAACTGCCCATGTGCTTTCCAGCTGGTCTCTCAGATCAGACACAATTTTGCACTAAGTTTGTCCCAGAGTTATATCTCATTTTCTTTTTCACCTACACTTCAGATTCTACCAATAAAGGAGAATAGGTGCATTCCAATTGGACAAACCTGTGATTGGAGCCTGTGGTCTGCTCCAGCTGATGACAATGGATGTGTCATCCACACTTTCCACTGTGTGCTCGGGAGGTGCATCAGGAGCTGTTTAAGGGAATAAACAGAGGAGGACAGCAAGTGTGAGGATAAGAGGTAACCAAAAATTCTTGAGCAAACAGTAACAACAGCTTTCAAAGCACAGCAAGAGCCACCCACACATACCTGTAGTCTGTGAAGTAGACAGGATCAGATTCTGCTCTCCTTCTTCAGAGATCTGATAGACATTAACAATATACTTGCGACCAGGAAGCAAGTCAGGGATGTTGACAGAAGTGGCTGTGCTTGGAAGATCTGAGGAAGGCAGGGGAGAAAAATTTAATTTAGCAGTTCCATCTTCTTGCTTTCTCTGCAAAAAAGTAATTGAGATGTCTGTTCTAATCTGGGCTGAAGCACAGTCTTCCTGCGACAAAACAACAGTTTTTCTGCACTGTCTTCAGTTCACCTCAGAAGAGTTGTGTGGAGAGTTGGGACCAGCAACCAAAGGCAGGAGGGCTTGATGTGGGATATGGTAGGGCAGCTTGAGCAGCAGCCCCCTGCACACTGCAGCCATCTCAGCTGAACACTCATTTCATATCCTGACTGTTGCATTTTCAGTACAGAAATATATGGAAAAACTTTCACATGAATAGGTTATGTGGAAACACTGACTCATGAGTGAAGAAGAATGACATTATGAGGGCTGGTGAACTTCTCTCCCTGCTCCCAGATGTCCACCTACATGCCAGATGTAGAAAATTCCCCAAGAAGCAGCTTCTTGCTGGCCAGACTGAAGCCAAGCATCTTAAGGGAAACTGGGAATTGCCTTTCAATCTGCCTGTAAATCTCTGTCTGTAGACAGATGAGCTCAGGAGCTGCTTCACAGCACAGCTCAGCTGTCTGGGCAGAAAGGTGGTGACAGTGCTGGCAGCCCCCATGTGAGCCACTTCTGCTCAGTGTCCAAGCCTGTGAGTTCAGGGGAGCAACAGTCCAGGAAGAGTTATTAGGTCAGGAGATTGCTACTCTTTTTGTCATGTTCTTCTACCACACTCATAGCCCAATAACTAGTATAACATCAAATATCTGAGGTGAGATATTGCTATTACCACTGTCAAGATAGGAAATTAGGAAAAAGAAGTTAAGACGAAATTACATGTGGTACGAGGGGTCTAGAGTAGATGCTGGAAAAGCAGTTTCGACTCCTATGTCTGAGTCCAGGCCTTTAACCAGCTTCCCAGCTCAGTTAAGCTGTCATGTTATCAAAGATGGAGAAGATTTGATCCAAACAAAACAACTGACAGAGCAGAGTGGAACATGAGATATCCATGAGACAACAAGCAGCCAAGAGAGGGCATTTGGGAATGATTTCTCTCTGTCCGTTCTGATGGAAGGACAAAGGTAAGCCAAAGGAAATTAGCCAGGAGGCAGGTTCTAAAAAACAGATTTGGTTCTCTTCTCATTTGCATTGCTGCTCACTTCAGGATGCTGTGGAAGCCAGTAACTTTACATGATTTCAAAAGGAAAAAGAACTGAGCAAATTCATGGAGATGAAAAGAATAATTATATCTACCCAGAGTTATTACTCATCCACTGCTCCTGGCTCAGGCAGTTTTCCTCTGCAGAATTCTGGGACAGTATTCTGAAGGGATATTGCTATATACTTGCCTTGTTCTCTTACAGCTCTTAATGGAGAAAAGACAATGAACTAAGTGAGTTTTTCATCTGAGCTGGTCCTGCCACTCTCATATCCTAATTGAATCCTACTGAAAGACAGGGAGATGCTCAGATGTTTACACCAGCTCTACGGACTGCCACAAAACAGCAATGCTCTGACTGTGAGCAATGCTTTGGTCTGGACACTCCAATTTTGTCTCACCAAGGTACTGTGGTTCATCACCCTCCTCGCTCAGCTCATACTCAACACGGAATCCAGAAACGGTGTCAGAAGCAGAAACCCAGGAGACAACAAAGCTGTTGGATGTGATTTCAGTGACAGATTCTGAGGTAGCAACCACGGGAGGAAGAAGAGTTGTCTCTCCTGAAACAGTGTTGCCTGCAAGAGAGAAGAAACAGAGGTTGCATTAAGCATCACTACTTTTGTGTTAACTGGGATGCACGAAGCAAGGACTTGGGTGAAGGAGATTAGGTTTTCCTGGATTCAACTCACTTGTCACTGCTGTGGTGCTGGTTGTGGTAAAATCAAAGCGGGTGACTTCTTTGTGGCCATACTGCTGGACACTGATGAGCTGTCCTTCATATATCACACCAGGCTTCAGGCCTGAGATGGTGTAGGAGTTCCGGTGGCCAGGGATGGTGGCTTCCTTCCACTGCCTTCCAGAGTTTTTCTGCAAGAAAATGGACACTCAGATAGTGAGAGACTCCCTAGGCTGCAAGCAGGGGGATCTAGTGACCTAACCTGCTGTGTGGTTACTAATCACTGTAGTATTTAAACAAAGGTATGACTTGAATGGCTTTAATGCACAGACAGAATCAAGTCAAAGGAGATGAGAAAAGTATGCCAAGAAGCAGGACTAGTGGCATTGAGTTATTAGGTTTTACAGGAGTAAATTAAAAACAACCTAGCTTTGAACTTTACCCTTTAAAAGGAACATTATTTGTCACAAACTCAACTCTTTCCTTCATCAAAAGCACAGTAAGGCATGAAGTAGTGGCTGGAAAATATATATTTGAAGGCTGTTCATAAAAACACTCTAACCCATCATCTGAAAACAATATACAGAAAAGTTCTTCCCTTTTACCCTGTGTTTGAACTCTATGGGAAGCTTTAAAATAATGCTCCATCCTCTGAGGTTTGTATTCCAGTGCTTTAAAGTCCATTTCATTCAGGCCTTCATCCAAGATACACTGAAGTCAGTAAAAAGACTTGAGTGCCTTGAATGGCTTTGGATCAGGGCCTTTATTGTTCTCTTAATAACAGGCACCATTGAGGTACTAATGCTCTTAATCATTAAGTGGTCTTTTGTGAAGCTGTACTCAGGGGAGCTGGAACACAACTGATCTGCGTTGGTTAAACCAAATCATTCCTCACAGAGGAATCAGCCAGCAAGCAGTGGTTAACCAGTTTTGGTTTAGACTTTGGAGAAGATCGGAGTGACTGTTTATTTAATCCTACACTGAGCTGTTTATGATTTCACATCCTACTCATTTTTACCTCCTCATTAATAGAATAAAATGTATCCCAGTTGTCTCTGGATATGCATGTTACTAAAACAGCATTTCTTTGGATGAAGCAGCTTCCACAAGGATTTACATTCCTAAGGTAAGGAAGGATATAAACTTGTCTGCTTGCTGTACTTAGTGCTTTGTTTAATAAAATACTTTATGAACACAGCAACCACTGAAGTTCAGGCAGGAAAACATTTAATTGTTAAACAGCACTGGCTCTTTTTGATGCTCAAGAGTAGCTGTTGACCTCAACAGGACAAAGACACTGAACAAGCAACTCAAGTTTGCTGAAAGTGTGTCAACCACTTCTTTCAGACACCAGAAAAAGCCAAATAAAGTACTCTTGATGAACAAATGATGGCAAATGTGGCACTCACCGGTCTCCAGCGCAAGATGTACTGGGTGATGTGAGACCGTTCAGGAGCATTCCACTGGATGGGGTGGGAGTTTGGCTGATTGGTGCTCTCTGTGATGATCACCTGAACAGGCCCAGTTGATCCTGAAAAAAAGAACTGCCAGTTTTAACATACTGGGGATGTTGTGGAGTCACCAAAAAGCAAGAAAGCTGCACGGCTCACATAGTATTTCTATACACGGAAAATCAGTTTTATTGCCTTTCTATCCTTAATGCTTCATTTCTACCTAGAAAACCAGTGAATCACAATATATTCTGTGGGAGAGTTAATCTGCACTGCTTGGGTCCATTTCCTGTGAGCTATCAGTGAAATGGAAAATGGGAGAGGTCTAGTACAGAAAAAGTCTGTAAAGCAAAGTCTTGTTCAAAGAGATGGAGGGAACTTCTCAGCAACCATTTTCATCACTGATATTTTCTGCAATGGCAGCAGGGAAGCTGATAAAAAAACATCTGCCAAATCTGGGTCTAATCATGCAGCATGGTGAGGGAAAATTCCTAATCTGACATTGAGTACACCCTGAAAAAAACCCACTAATCTTCTATGATTTGACTAAATTTCTTCATCAGTTCATTTGAAACATTGAATTTTCATAACTCTGTGGAGGACTCTGCAGATAGTGAGACTTGTCTCCTGCACACAAACCCCACCAGAAGGGCTGGTGGAAGTCCTGACACAAAACAGGCCCATGAACTCAAGAAAATACAAGTTCTGCAGTGCTCTAATGCTTAAGACTACTGCTTGCATTCAGCTAGGTCAGGCTCAGGCCTATTTTCTCCATAAAGCTCTCCAATAGAGAAGGACAGATTTTACAATCCCACGGGTCTCCTTTCAGTCCCTCCCAGCCCCACTGGGGAGGTTTCACTGAACACTCAGCAGCACTGTCCTCATGTTAGTTCTCAGAAAATCCCAGCAAAGAGATCCCCAGAATGTACAGGAAAGTGTTTTAGCCATTAAATAGCTGCACACTCACCGCATTCCCAACATTTCTAATAATAATTTACCTGGACAACCATGTAACATATATACCTGTTCCCCATTTAAGAGGATTTCTAGAAAAACAAACTTGTGTCCACAGGCAGAAAATTTCAAAGCTCACCTAACCCCAAACCTACATTCAGAAACATTAGATTTGGTTTATTTACACATTTTCAGTCACTCTTGTGTCTAAAGCAGCCCAAAGCCCTGGTCTCCAGGCTAGAGGCATGCATACTTCACATAGCTCAGGGAGATGTTTGTTTAAGCAGTCTGACAGGACTCAGTGAAGCTCAGCAAGCCCTAATACTTCATCTTATTCAGATTAAGACAGTGGCAGTTGCAACCTCAAACAGGAAAGTAGAGAGGTTCCCCTTATGTTCTGTTCGGGGAACTGAAGCTGAACAACCAACAAACAGGCATTGCCCATCCCTATAAAGAGTTCCTGGAACTGCCTGGACAAACAAGAGTTCAAATATTTAATTTCTTTGGGGCACTGATCAGGAAAAACATTTCGTTCCATGGTGGATTTTGCTTCTGTAATGAGCAGAAAAGGAAGGGCTACACATATGTGAGTTTCAGGCAATATAAGCTGAAGATTACACATGTGATATCACTAAATACCAAGAGGCAATGTAAACCCAAGCTGTTGTGTGCACTGAAAGGCACTCTCTGAACTAACCCTGGCCTCAGGAATAGCTGCAAATAGCTTGGGCCCCTCTTTATAACCCCGACACCTGCTTGTGTCTGCCAAGGGACAGGGAAAATCTCTTCAGTTTTAAAAGGAAACCAAAAGGCATTAGGTACAGAAACCTGAACAGTGATGCGAGGGGTGGAAAGCTAGCTTTCCTCAGGTCTTACTCAGCAGGTGAGTTCATTTTCAGTTGGGTTTCTTACCTGGGTAGGTCTGCAGAGGTTGGCAGTGCCATTCTCCAATCCCACGGCCATAGCAATAGCACTGGTATCTGACCCCATGGACATACTTCTCCCAGGAGTCTCCAATTTGGTAGAAGGTGCGGGTTTCCGAGTCCTGGCACTGGTCTGAAGGCACAAGAGAGACGGTTCACCACTGTGTGTTACTGAAACCACACTGAAATATCTACAGAGGAAAGCTCCAAGAGACTTTGGCACAAAGAAATGCAACACCAATGTTCATTTGCAAATATACGTAAAATGTATACAAATGTACATTAAGTGGCAACAGAACTTTAATTCCAAATCACTGCATGTATTAAGTTAGATATTAGGGGGCTAATTCAGCTGTGATGCATTTCAGTGGGGTGTTCCTTCTAGAAAGGATTTCATCCACTCTGGAGCCCAGTTCTGCTCTGGCCAACTGAGCTCATCTCATCCAAAGCTAAACCATGCTGCTCTCAAGGAGATCAAAGGCAAAAATTCCTCCTGCCGTCAACAGAATTCATTTGTGATTTAAAAGTCCCACGAATTATCAGCAGAATCTTTCCCTATTTACCACTGTAGAAACCAAAGGGGGACAGATCAGATCCTGAAATCAGCTTAACTAGTGTAAATACAGCACAGTACAGCACTTCAGTACACCTTCTACTCTGACAACTGCCTGTATGCCTGGCTCAATGGAAATTCTCAGTGAGAACTAGCATTATGTTTGCTTGGATAAATAAGAGCTTTGTTTAGAGAGAGCAAACAAAATTAAAACTTTAATTGTACCTACATAGAAAGCTGAAATCATCCCCCCACCCCTTCCTTCAAACTAGTAATTTTCAGGAGCTTTACAATCCATGTTCCTTGAGTAAACTCGTACGGGTATTACTGTAAATAAAGTAGAACTTCACAACTAGTAATTTCCAACAGATTTTCTTGGCAATAGTTTGAAGCTCTCTTGGACTTAGTAATTGCAAACCAAACAACCAGGTCTTATCTTCCAATCAAGGTTTGCTAGGGAAGGGGGGGAGGCAGAAGAGATGAAATCTCCTTGTTCCTGAAGAGAGCCATGATGGTTTTAGCTAACCTCCAGAGCACTATTAACATGTGCTCTCATCCTGAGCTTTCCCTCTTTGCCAGAACAAAGGGCAGCCAAAAAATCAATTCAGTCCAAGGTCAGTTAATATGTGCTGGTCTCCTTCCTCAGCTCAGGGAGAAGACTCCAAAAGATTTTAGGATAGAGAAAGGCAAGAAAACTGATCCCAGCATCAGTGCCCACCTGCATGTTTTATCAGTGTTCAGGCTGAGAGCCCTGCTCAGCTGACAGCTCAGGTACCAGAATCCAGCCAAATCACCACAGCCTGGGAACCTGCTACACTTTAGAACATAGGCTGGCCACAATCATGATTCCTCTGTGGCAGGTGTGATAACCCAAGCTTATGTTCTTAAATTAAGAAATGCCCTTTCACTTACCCTCCAGCAAAAGCAGTGCTTCTTCTATTTTTGCATTTGTACAATTCAGGACAAAGTGGACAAAGACTGGGCCCAAACTCACACACCGGTTTCTCCATACCAGTTTACACAGAGAGCCACAACAGGTGCTTGGGAAGTGGGGGCAGCCAGTGACTCACCAACAGGATCACACTTCCATCTCCC
The DNA here is from genome assembly GCF_000691975.1 of Corvus brachyrhynchos. Classification (NCBI taxonomy): domain Eukaryota; kingdom Metazoa; phylum Chordata; class Aves; order Passeriformes; family Corvidae; genus Corvus; species Corvus brachyrhynchos. The sequence continues at coordinate 537,221 of NW_008236441.1, read as the reverse complement.
CCGGCCCTGGCCAAAGCAGGTGCAGTTCAGCATGTGCCCCTCATCATGACGCTTGTGGAAGGTCTGGTTCACATCATAGGTGATGCCATCCACAATGCACTGGTCTGGGGGAGAGAGTAGAGAGTATCAGCAATTGGTCTAAGTATTAAGAGAGAACCCTTCTGCTTGGGACATCATTTCCTCTGCTTGATCACCACACAGACTGACCATGACAAGCTCCATTCCAGCAGAAAGGAGCCCTCCTGTAATCTGTGACCCTCACAGTGCTGCACACACACCCCTGCTCCCGAGTTCATCTATCAGCAGTATGCAAATAAGCAAAACTTGCAGAAAAAGAGGTCTGCAGGACACAATCCAGCTACAGAACTGCCTTGTTGTTCCTTTGGACAGATTCCACATGTGAACGAAAATCTAAACCACCACACTGATTCTCCAATCACCTCCTCTGAGGAACATCTCAACTGAAACTCCTCAGTGAGTACTGCCTCAAATCACTGGAACTACACAAGGAGAAAAGGGCTGCTCCAAATTTATAAAGATATAATGAGGAAGCACCAGCCATTCTCATGATGTTATTCTGTCGGGTATCTCTGCTACCCTTTGTAGTGATCTGAAGGCAGAGGCAGATCTATTACACACACAAGATGCTGCCAGTGCCTACCAGTCTACTCTTCCCTCAAAACCCAGCAACCAGACCCCATGCTTTAGTACAATGGTATCACTCTATTAGGTTCAATGTCCATCTGGGATCTGGCCCAGAATTCCTAAAGCCAGTCTAATCACAGCAAGGAGCAGAAAGACAAAACAAACATGAAAACCACCCCAGAAGCAAGTTGTTTTGTTAAGTGGGACCCAGGAGACCCAAGTTCAGTTCCGGAGTCACCTCTGGATCATCTGTCCTTGGGGAAGTGAGTCCAGGCTTTCATTCCCTATCATATTTTCCCACACCATGGGCACGGCATCAGGATAAACCAAGGAGCGCTCAGACTCTCCTGCAGGCGCCAAGATCTGGCTGCTCTGTTTAAACAGCTCTACTCAGATAACCTTTGCCTTTTGACAAAGCAAAGTATCTCTACCCTCTCCTCATCAAGAAAGACCACTTCCACTCCAGAATGAACTGCAGAGAACTAGCTGTGTAAGTGGAAACAGGAGTTGCACAGACCAGAACTTTGAGCAGTGCCTTTCTCACTGTTCTGAAGGAAACACATTAAAAAAAACCCTTCCAAAGCCCTTGAGTGAGCCTTTCCCTATAAATTATATGCCATTTCAGCAGTGGTGTTAAAGAGGCCTTTCTTGGCCTCTTGACAGCAACCCCCCTCCTTTTCCAGACATGAAGCCAATGCTGTGAGCTAGCTGTAGGATGATCAAATGTCTGTGCTTTTAAGTCTTCTTTTTTTGGTATTGCTTAAGTACTTCTCCACTTGGACCACTCATACAAATGAGTAAATAAATAAGAATAATCTCCATGCTTTCCTGCCAGCTTTTCATATAGATTAGCCAGCAAAAGGCTAGTTCAGCACAGAGGAATTGAAAATTTCACTACGGAACAATAAAACAGAACAGCTCTGCTTTCAAACTTCAGACTAGTCTGGAGTTTTGTCTGTTCTTGAGGCAGGGAGGTGCCTATACTGAGCTCTCTGTAAAATCACAGTGGTGCCAATTCCTAAATCTAGACAAAAGGAAGGAGGGATAGCATGATCAAGATCATCAAGGTTTGCTTCTGCTTGAGCCTGTAAAGGCTGGAATATACTTTTCCAGCACATAACAAGCAAAGAACTTCACAGCTCCTCTAATTCCCTTCCTACTCCAAGGAGTAAACTGCGGTTCTTGAGCCTGGGCTCAAGCCTGCAACGACAGAAAAGCATACCAATTTCTCCCACCTGGACTAAAGTGGTGGTATCAACATGGAAATCAGTACCTCTGAGCTGTGAATAGGCAATGCAGGTCCATTCTCCACGGCCATTTCCTACACAAGTACATCTCATCATGTGGCCCATGTCGTGCTGCTTATCCCACTGGTCCCCAACACGGTACATGACACCATCATTGGTTGTGCAGATTTCTTCATGGGCTGGGTGAGAAGAAAGCAGGAGGATATTTATGAGGCCAGAATTTACAACATCTTGAGGACTGAGACCATTTGCAATACCCCTTCATACCACGTAGTGGTTTCTGCATCTTAACAAGGAAATTTTGGCACCCACTCCAGTATAGGTTCCCCAGCAGATCTCCACCAGTTTGCACATGCTGAGGAGCATGCCTAGCATGCTTTGTAGCAAAGAAGGAATGAAAATTGCCTTCTCCCAACATTGCCTAAATCTCTGCTAGAGGTGGTCAATGGGGGGAAAAAAAAGGACAAAACAAAGCTTCAGAAATGCCTTAAAGGGCTCTGGGCTGGGACACAGCTCACTGGAAGTCATCAGTAACTGACCAACAGAGAGGTCTTCACTTTCCAGCTCAAAGAACCACATACAAGTGCTCCATAACCCCGTTATGGCTCTCAGCCTTACCAGCCATGGGGCAGAATCCAAACTTCTGGTCAGCATCGTAGTTCTCGGTGGTTCCACACCACTTCATGTTGTCCCTCCGTCCCTCAGAAGTACAGTCGGTGTAGTTGCGGTTGTTGTACAGGAAGGGGAAGTGGCACAGAGCACCATTGGAATTGCCACCACGTGTCTGGACCAAAACTACAAAAATGAAAAGAAAATAGATGCAAATGCAGCCTTTGCACTCTCTCTTAGCATGCATGAAAGAGCTTGGAAAACAAACCACTAGCACTACTTTTTCCCACGTGTGCCCTGTATATAATCCACAGGCTTCTTTTCTTGCCTTTAATTAATTCAGATGTGGAAACATAAGCTTTGCACGAGGTCAGTTCAGTTCAAGCTTTGCTTTGGAAGGAGCTGCAGAGCAAGCCATGAGAACTCCTGGGAAATAGGGAAAACTGAAGCTTACTTTGTGTGTTTGGGAAGTAGCTCTGCACATCCCTTCTCCCAAGGCCTAGGGAATGAAATAAACTCATAGCTCTCAGCATACCAGTATTATCTCACTGGAGCTATTTCCCAGCAGTGCCTTTCAGCTCTAAGGGAAGCCTTCACCCTCAGGAAAGGGTTACAGTTCAGTTATGTACAACAGGGCAAGCCAAAACCTCTCTGCAGGCTGGAAGCTTCATGTTTTGCAACCAGCAGCGGAAAGAGGGCTGTAATCTACCTGAACTAATCACCTCTTGAGCAACTCTGCTTTACAAATATTGGTGAACAAGAAGACATTTACTGAGATTTTTCTCCATCACATTTCTCTTTTCCACAGTGTATCACAAGAAGCCTCTCTAAAACTTGAATGTGTGCATGGACAGGGACAGTGTTTGGTTTTTCATTGGGGAGCGGGGAGGGAGGGGAGGGGTTTTGTTGTTGTTGTTGCTTTTGGGTGGCTGGTTTGTTTGTTTTTTTTAAAAAGAAAATACTATATGCCCATCAGAGAAAGGCTTGACTTTTATCAGGAAAAAACCAACCAAAGTAGAACAGAATTTTTTTAGAAGTGTCTGTGCAGTGTGAAAAGCAGCATTTTCATGGCGGAACATGAAATACTCTTTCCAAGGTCAGATCCCAAAGAAGCTGCCTGGACACTGCTCCATGGATGTCTGACAGGCACTCCAGAAAGTGCAACCACACAGGTAGATGTGTGCTGCAAAGGGAACACTGACCATCCACAGACAAGAGGGAATGCTGCTGCATTAGTCATGCCCCAGCTCTTGACTGGTGACCACAAATCACATGAAGATCACTGCTATATATGGCAGCCTGGCTAGATAGCCAGGATGGAGGGAGTGACAAACTGTACTCCATGGATATCCTCCTCTTTGCAGCCTAATATGGGCATTACTTGAAGCAATTCACCCAAGCAAAGCCAAAGATAAGCATCCTTTGGGCCAAAGCGCCACCCTGACCAGGTACTCCCATTCTAAGGTCAGCTCAGAGGAGAGAGAACAGGACTCAAAGGGTACATCTGTAACACCCTCCAAAGATGCCAAGAGCACACAAGTGCTCTGTCATCAGGCAGCCCTCCTTTCACAGCACTGCCTTACTACCTTAAGTCCCTCCAGACTGCTGGAATTGGTCAGGCAGACTGTTACTGTGTCCTCTGCTCATTCCTCCATCCCTACACCAGGGTCACATGCATGTGAAGACCCTCTAAAAGAAGAGCTCACCATTCTGCTCGGTACAGAAGGAGTATCTCCTGTCCTGCTCGAAGTTGGAAGTGGTGCTGCACCAGAAGTGCCCATCTGTGCGGCCTTCGGTGGTGCAGGAATAGAAAGTCCTTCCATCGTAGGTGAAGGGCAGGACACAGGGTTCTCCATCAGAATTGCCACCATACGTTTGGGTCACAGCTTCAAAAAGAAAAATCACAGCATTAGACTGCAATCCCCAAATGTCAGGGCTCTAAAACAGCCCTTCCAGGCCAAGTTGCTGGCTGCTGGGAACCCACACTGACTGCCATGGACCCAGGCCAATACACACCAACAGGCAGCTCCACAGCTGTGGCATTTTTTTACATTCTTTTCCAAACATACATTATCGCAGCTCCATTTGAATAAAGTTATTAATGCTGCTCCCCAAGGGCTCTGTTTCCCCTCAGCAGGTTATATATAGCTCACTGGGAAACATTTCTGCCCTACAGAACGAGGCTTTGAATAACCAAACCATTTCTTCCCCCCTTGTACTCTGAAGAAGGCATACTGGAGAAAGGTGCATTTCTGATATACACACAGAGGGTTCTACTTGGAAATTATGCCACAGGACAGCCCTAGAGACCTCACAGGCGTGAACAGGCACTGCACACCAACTCATACCTATCTCCTGGCAGCTGACTCCGTTGCCCAGGCAGGTGCACAGCATTTGCTGGCTGCCCTGTGTCTTGAGCCACTGCATGCCCACGGAGTACACGATGCCGTTGTCCGTGATGCACTGGCCGTAGGGCTGGGGCTGGGGCTGCTGCGGCTGGTACAGCGCCGTCTGCACGTTGGTGATGCTGGGAGAGCCAGAGCCTGTGGCACAACACGAGACACAAGGGACACGTGGCGTGAAAAGCCCAGCAACAGAATGCTGCCGTAAAATGCTGAGATAATAAAACCTGAGGCACTCCATCAGATGGAAGGCACAACACTCTTAAGCTTCCGGAGATGCAGCTTAATTATTCCACTTAGCAATTTTCAAAATTAGAAGAGCAACTCCCCCTTCTGCTAATGACAGCCTCTGGTTTCCAGCTCTGTAGAATGGCTTTAGAAGGGATTTAGAAACTGCTTTTCAAAGGAATTGTGAAGAAAACCTTATTTTTTTTTTCAGAAAAAAAAAAAAAGGTTAGTTGAAGGAACTGCAGAACAGAAAAATCAAGATCAGTGACAAGACAATAAAAAATTACCAAGGAAGTAGCGAGATAAGGCAAAAAGGATCAGTTTTGAATTTTTCATTAAAAACAAGAAGAATAAACTGAAAATGTATTCTTTTACTGGGCAATTTTAAAATTTTGAATCAAAGTTTTTGGCACATTATCATTTGGAATAATACTGAGAGGCAAACGGGCTTTTTGTTGTCTACATCATATCAATTTCTTGCTAATGATTCCCACAGGAACCTCCACAAATTCAGCTCTGCTGAAATAGGGGAAATAATAATGGAAACAAAATACTGGCACCCTTCAAGTGTTCTGCATTTTGAAGTTTAGACCTTCTGAGAATTTGAAGTTAGCCCAATGGAGTTAAAGGTCATTTACCAAGAAAACTTTAGTGCAGGCACTGCAGGAAAACAGAAGTTCTACATTGCATTCCCTGATAAGAAACCCAGATCCTTAAAATGACAAAAAGAAAGAATTTAGGAGCTGAAGATTTAAACCTTGGGCACAAAAGATATGCTCTCTGTAAACTAGGCAATATTTCATACCGAAATTACAAGCTCTCTCACGTACATGTATTAGACAGCGTTGTATACATTCCTTGACATTTTTGGGTTTTTAAAGCTCACCCATTAGTAGGTGTATTTATCATGTCAAAGAAACCAGATGGTCTCAGTGGGGTTTAAATTAAGGAGATTTCAAGAAAGTTACCCTGAGGCAAATACATAAAGTTCAAACATTAACTTGGAGTGCCATGCTCCCAAGACAAAGATAGCTCTTGTGGATGCAGGGCCCTAGATGTGATTTACGGCCCTGTGATTGTGCAGGCAATCCCATGTGTATGTGCCAGCCCCATTTGTGCATGGAAACAAGGTATCAATTGATCTTCTCTCCACACGCACAAACAAGGAGCATCTCCTGAACTCTGACCCTCTCTGCTGCTGATCGTTCCCAGACAAGACTCTGAAATACCTGAATTAGGATGGAACAATTCAACTCCAAGTCCTAACCTGTCAAAACGTGCCATTCATGTTCCCCTTCCCTACGTTCCATGCCACGATGCCCCACTTACCAGTGCTGGTGGTGTGCAGGGCCGTGTGTCTCTCGCATTTCCACTCGCCTCTGCCGTTCCCGGTGCAGACGCACTGGAGCAAGTTCCCACGGTTATCCTTCTTGCTCCAGTTGTCCCCAATTCTGTAGGAAGTCTTGGTGTCGTGGTCATTGCAGCGATCTGTGTGAGGAACACGACTCTCAGCTGTGCCTGCTCTGGGTGGCTTCACTGGGCAGTTTCTAGCACTCAACCACCAACTCTATCAAACAAGCTCATACTTTAAAGACTGAACTAAAGGCCCACCTCATTCTCTGGAGCCCACCATTGCAATTCCTACATGCACTAAAGCCTGCACTAAACTGCACAGGCTGAGAGCATCCCAAATTTCCATTCATTTCCAGAATTGCTCTTTCACTTTGCAGCCGTTGTCAAAAAGCTACTTTTTAAAGTCATTCTAAACCCATTCTGTCCAGCACCTTCAAAGCTTGTTTTAATGCCCCTTTTTTTTCTTTTAAGAAAAAATCAGGAGTCTTTGTAGCTGGGTCATTTCATACTACACAAAGGGTACAGTTCAATTTCAGGGCTCTCTTTCATCTGGAAGGGACTAAAACCTGTTTGAGGACAACATGTAAAATCCCACTTTTCTTCCAAAACAAGCCTGCATGAAGCTGCAGTGAAGTTAACACAAGCTGCTCAAGTCATACCAGGAGTACCAGACTTTCTAAATCTCTTCAATAACCCACAGCCCGCGATGAATTGAGTAAAAGGGTTCAAAGGACAGCACAACAAACTACTTTTGTCTGGATGCCAGATCCACATGGATTAACTAGTTCTTCTTCCATTACAACATTTTACCTTCTTATTCAAGGGAAACTTGATACAGTGGCTCAAATATAATCATGGATCAATGAACACGGATTTATGAAGAACTGTGGAAGGACATATGCATTAAGCCAGATAGCCACTGAGAGAGCACAGGGGATAGAATGTGAATGCAGAAAACATGTTACTGATTCACAGTGCTAAAATGACCAGAAATTGAGCATTTGCCAGAAGAATGGTAAATTGGTGAGGTATTCATCATCCAATTTTGCAAATGTGAAAAAAACGTGTCTCATGGACACTCTTCTCAATGAAAAGCTGAAATGTCACTGAAGCAAACAGCTGTGATTCTGAAAAATGCTGGCCATAAAAGATATATAACAGCAGCACCCACTTGAAGTGTTAGGCCACTTTGTGGGCTAGAAGTATCATTTTATATACATAAATTTGAATTTCTCTATTCAAATGTAATTGGAAAACAAAATGAAAAATGAACAGGTCATTAAATTGCAATTTCCCCCATGATACAACAGGGCAGACCTCAGTTATGGAAAGAAAGCTACTGCCAAATACATTTTATTAGTAATAATAAGTCCTCCAAAATTCACAAACAACACATTCTGTTTTATTCATTCCTATTTGACAGCTAATGATTTTTCCTTGTATGTCTTTAACAGACTTAATATTGTCAAGGCTGGGTTGATTTTTACAGCTTATTTCTTGAACAAGTCTCTCCAGATCTTCCATTTTAATCTCAACTCTCCTTAGTGTCTTATTCTTACATGTCTGCTGTTTGTATCAGCAAAAATCCATTACTTGTGTGCCCCGAGGCAACTGAAAGGCTACAGAAGAGTTTCTCAAACCTTGCATAACCAAGGTGTAAGGTACAAAGTTAAATTTTCTTGAGGCAACTCGTGTAAGCCCGAGATAGGGGCAAGCTCTGTGGTGGAGCTAACAGGACTGGAACAGGAGGTCAATAAACAAGCAAGATTTTGGATTTTAAGGGCCCTGTTTGCTTTGCAAATACAAATAAAATGGGAGTATTTACGGTAATGTCCCTCAATGATGCAAAAACTTTAAAAAAACAAAACCACCTGTGCTGCTAGAGCAGGAAATGGGGTGGGAAAAGTGATAGGAGAGATGGTAGAGCAAGCAAAACAAGCCCTGGTTTAGCTGACACAAATTAAAACAGTAATAGAGAGAAAGAAACAAGAAAACACTTTAATCTTGCAGATCCTGCTGTTGGAAAGGGTATTTAACTTTAAAAACTCCAGATTGTACCTCAGAAGGCTACCTGAAAGCACAGAAATAGGCATCCTGGGCTAAACTCTCTGCCATTTTGTGGGCCAGGCGATTTCCCTGACTTCCTGGGAGATGCCTGGCTATGGCTCAGCTGACCTGCAGGTTCCTTAAACCCTTCTCTCTCCATGAGATTAAATCCCCAAATAATCCAGGCACCTCTGTCGCCAGCACTGATCACCAGCTCTGGGGGATGTTCCCAGACTGCAAATGGTGACTGGGGCACCACACAGGCCTCTCTTCCCTCAGAAGGGTCTGCTTCCCACCACCTCCCAGGGCACAGCCACCCCTCTCCAACTACTGTTACTTGCACAGGGCAGATGAAGGAATAACTTTCCTTTCCCATGCAGGATGAAAGTAAGTAAGAAAATAAATGAAAAATTAAGTAAGATAAATAAAACAGAGCAGCCAGCAGTTGCCAGGCTGGCACTTACTTCTGGAGGTGCAGGTGATGCGGCCGCTGCCCTCACCGAGGCAGGTGCAGTCCACCATCATCCAGCCCTGGTAGGGCTTCTCCCAGGTCTCTCCCACCACGTAGGATGTCCCGGCTGTGTTGTCGTAGCATCGCTCGGCTGTGAGGGGAGAGTGGATCAGAGCCCACCCAGGGCATTCCCACATGGGGACACCACAGGGAAGACAAGGAAAAAGGGCCCACACCCTGACTGTGCTGAGGGAGGAGCACAGAGCAGCCACTTACCCACAGGTTTGCAGGTCCACTCGCCCTTTCCATTGCCCAGGCACACACACTCCAGCATGTACCCGCCTGTTTCGTGGGGCCGGCGCCATGTATCGCCGATCTTGTAGGACTGGCCACCCTCATGGCAGCGATCTGTGGTGGGAGAGAGGGGAGCCGAGGTGAGGGACACATCAGGAATGGCAAGGGCCACCTGGCCAGGGGCAAAGGGGGAAAGCTGGGGTGGGGCAGCAAGGAGGGGGAACAGTGAGGAGGATGAGGGGGGACATAAGCCTGTAAAATGGTGCTCCATCTTTCCCACTGGCACCCGCCACTTTCTGTATTTCCCAGGCCCTGTCCTCCTCCCTCAGCTAACTTCTCCATGTTCCAAACCACAGCCAAAGCCTGGCTGGTGAAAAGGGAATGCCAAGAAGTGATGAGGTGCTGTTTCTCCCTCACACCCTGTTCTCAGGCTGAGGGCTGGTACGGGAGGTTTTGCCTCCATCTTGTTGGAAGTAATGCCCCTTGGGCTTCTCTGTGGCCATTCATGAGGGACATGGTGGCCAGGACAGCACGTGGAGGATAAGGAGGTGCTTGGTGTGACAGGCCAGTGGGAAATCAGATCTCTTGGGTTTGGAAAGCCTACCCTGGAAAGGCAGATTCAAGCCCAGCAGTGCCCCACAGCTCTGAGGCAGCCCAGGCTGAGGGAGGGAAGCACGGTACACTGCAGTTTGCAAACACAGGGCTCGTTTCTTTGGAAGAATACAAGGAAAAAAAAAATAGCAAGAAAGAAAAAACACCCACATCCCATCATTTATTAAGAGCCAGTAAAATGTTCTGTGGGCTCATTTGTGAAAGCAGGGAATGTAGGAGTTCTGAAGATTGATTCAAAGCCAGTTGCAGTCAGTGAGACTCTCCAGTGAGCTCTAAACCAGGCTGATGATGAGGAAACAAGGCTGCTCTTACACTTGCAATTTCCTTACTGACTCTTTCTTACAACACTTATCATCCCTGCCCAATAAAATGCCATTAAATTCAGAAGGGCTCCAGCTCTATTTTAATGCTTTATTTTTTTCCCACGTTACAATGATGGCTGGTTTCCGAGTCCTCTGTGGCAACACTACTAGGATCTGCCTATGTGTCTTAAACAAGAAACTGGATACTTTTAAGAGCAAGACTTTTCTCAAAAGATACCTCAGAGACTTTGAAATCTCAGCCTAAAAATCCTTACACACAGCAATCTTCCTCTGTGCTCCCAGAAAGTTTAATTATGAACTAAAGGGAAACTGTGAACAATTCAGTGACTCAATAAGGAAAGGATTTCCAGACAGAGACATGAAAGGGGAGCTGGGGAGAAAGGACCAAGGGAAGAGAGAGAAGAGCAAGAGGAAAGTATGGGTCAGGCTAGTGAAAAAGGAGTTGCAGAAACACATTAAGCTGCTGTCTGGATATCAAATCTCAGCTCCCTTAGAGACAGGTGTTCAATGATATTTTTGGAGGATGGAGGACTGGCTCTCAGTTGGCATTTATTTATTATCATTTATTCTAAGTAGTCCCATTAATGCTGATGGTGTTATTTTGACTCACCAGCTGCAGAGCAGACTTTTTCCCAGTCAAAAATCTACTTTCATAATTGCACCTGTGTATTATATACACTCTTGTATATAATAAATTACTAACCTGTATGGCTGGACACTAGCAGTAATTTTTGGCCTATGTTTTCTCACATAGCACTTGACCCCTTGAATAAAAGGGGAGTTTGGTTGTGTATGTACATGGGGCAAGGACTTTCAGTTTCAAAGCTTTAGTGGGCTTTGGATTAAACCCCATTCAACTTTAGCTAATAGGCACTGGGAATATTGTGTAAATTGCTCTGGAAAATATGACACGAAGGAACAATAGCTCTAGGAACAGGCTCTTAGTTACATACTGGCAATGGTGCAGCTGATTCTCCCACGTCCAGCTCCAATGCAAGTACAGTCCCAGATCATGGAGTCCTTGGGGCGCTCGTAAGTCTCCCCTACCCTGTAAGTGGATCCAGTGTATTTGTCAAAGCAGGTCTCTTCAGCTATGAGGGGGGGGGGAAAAAAATTAAAAGAAAATCAACTTCATGTAACCACACCAGTAACACATACAGTCAACAGAGACACATTCCTTGCCTCCTCACACAGATACTCCTTTTTTCCTGCAGAAAAATGTCTGTGAGTCCCCTCTTTCTTCATAGGATGAAACAGCAGAGAAAAAGTTGGGTAAAGTTCGCCCCCTCTCAAGGTGCCCATGATGCTGAATAACCTCAGATACCTCTTCTTCCCTTCCCTCAAGGAACCAAAAGTTGCACATGGCAGGCACGCCTGAAAGCATCAATCCCAGCTGCTTGAAGCCAACAGTAGAGAAGACAGGAGGGAGCAAACAACCCCTGGAAACTGTGTCCTTTGTCATGCTAATCCTCCTCACTCTGATTTAGCAAAAATTAAGTAGATTAATCCCAAATTCTGCAGCACTCCCACCAAAGTCAACAGCAAAGTTCACTACTTGTGTATTGCCCACACTCATGCCTGAGTAAGTGATTACAGAACATCGGTGCTGCCACCAGACTCAAGATGTGAAGCAGAACAACTTTCTTCACTACTGGGCAGATAAAGTTCACTGTGTCATAAGGAAAACTTGCTATTGAACTTCAAAACTGTAAAACTTGGGAATTTCTGCAGAGGAAGGAAAAGTAAATTGAACCCTCTTTTATGAAGTAAGGGGACTGAGCACTCCTTAAAATACTCCAGCCATGAGGCAGACAGCACACGAGCCTTCCAAACAGATGGCTGAGATGCTCACATCTGTCTTACATGAACACTGTCAGCCAGGAACCAGTTTTTCGTCTCTTCTATCTCCAAAGCAACATAAAGGAACTACGGCAAACCAGTGGCTTCAGACCAATAAATACAGATCAATTGCATCTGATAATCTGAACTACGCCTAATCCTGGAGAGATGCAGCCTCCAGCAGACCTTGCATTTAAACTTCTTTCTGTTCCCTAAACTTCTTCTGCACAGACTAAACAATCTCATTTTACACTCAATTATAGAAAGCTCACAGCACGGCAAGGGGGCTGCAGAAAGTTGTAAGTTGAAATATTTTTAAACAAGCTGACGACACTGCACAGCTATGAAAAGTTGGGGTGAAGCAATCAGAGCAGAGCCAGAGCTGCAAAGTGACTCCAGATTTGAACTTCCCCGTGAGAGTCCAGGAGTCAGTTCAGTTCATTATAAAGAAGAGGCTGGCTCCAAAATTAATGTTTAGATCCAATCCTCCAGAGAGATGAGTGATGTTTGGCTCAGGATTCTGGTGGCAGGCCCATCGCTAATGAAAAGCATTTCTTAAAATCCCAAGCCAGATCTTCAGTGTAATTGAGTGTAGATCCCATTACTGACCCTAAGTACCAAACTTCAGCGGAAAACCTGGGCTGCCAGCCCTAACTCGTACAAGGCTTGGCTTACTCGGCACCAAAAGCCGTGCTGGGGTCTCGATGCAGACAAAAGGGGCCACCAACTTACGTTCGGGCTTGCTCTCGCAGTTGAACCCTCGGCTCCCACCGTAGCAGGTACAGACTAGAGTGTTTCCCAGGTAAGTACGCTCCCACTGCTGGTTTATCTGATAGTACCGTCCATTGTCATAGCAGGTCTCTGGGGGGAGAACAGGCGAGGGAGGAATGGGGATGCAGAGGGGGAACAGAAAGCAAAGTTCGGCGTTACCGAGGGCAGCAGCCGGGAGGGAA
>NW_008236441.1:511495-523176 GCF_000691975.1 Corvus brachyrhynchos | reverse complement strand
GGGCGGGGGCCGCCACCGCCCCGCCGAGCCCCGCCGGGTGGGAGGCCCGGCCCCCCTCAAGCACAGCGGCCGTGCCATTTTGTAGAACATCTGGCTGAACAAAATGGCTATTTTTGAGGGTAGAGGCAAACTTTTCTTTTTTTCCTTGGAGCAGCGCTGCCTGTAAGCGGATACTTCTCCCTTCAGGAGGAGTAATGTTCTGCACGGGGAGAAGGTGAGGTGTAACGTAGGGGTTGGAAATAGAAACCCTGAGTGATGTTTTATCTGCTGCTGGGAACTCAAGGTTAAAAGCTTTCACACCTCACTTGGAAAAATCGGTGTCATTGCATTCCGTTCAAAATAAATTTAACACCCTCTTTCTCTGATTTTATTTCTTGCTGTCCAAAATAAACCCTGAGAACAAAAGGAAAGTGAAAAACAGAAATTTTAGGTGTTGAACCTTTATTAAGTAGAAGGGTTCTTCAGTGTGCCGCCCTAATGTAACCCTGCTGTACACAAATTTTGTCAAACTCTTTCTTGTGTCTTCTTCCCGTGGGCATCTCTGCTGCTCTGGGGGGGTTTCTTTTCCCTAATTTGAAGGAATACTGCAAAACAGAGCATGTGCACAGTAAGTGTGGCTCTCAGGCTGCCAGTGAACAAAGCGTGGTGCATGCCTCATTCTGCTGCAGCGCCTGGACCAGCACCCAAATTCAGATCATACAGGAAGGTTGTGTTGCTAACCATTTTCGTGCTTCTCACACATACTCTGTCTTGGCGAAGGGATTATTAATCTAAAAAGTCTGCTGTGGCTCTTAATGTATAAAAGCAACTCTTCAGGCAAACCTGAGTGTGAAGTAGTCTACGGTGTTTCCAGACATCTTTAAGGTGAACATCCACAGTTTTCCATGAGTTCTTTAGCATGTTGAACACCACGCTCTGGTTCCACTTCCTGCAAACCCACTGTGTTCTCTTTACTGACGTGCAAGCAGTAATATCACTCTTGGGATGAAGACTATGTCAGTAGGCAGAGTACGGATCCAGCGCGTGCTCTGTTCCAGGAAAACACATAGTTGTGATGTCAGGTATCTGTTTTCAAGGAAATTTCTTTTCCCCTGTATGAGGAGTGCCCACAGATACATTTACACAAGCTACTCTGCTGAAAACTTACTGGAAGTTGCAACCTGACCTGGCAATTGAGGCGAGCTGTGGTGAGCTAATTCCCACCTTTCCTAATTTTTATTTTTAGATCCATCGCACTGCCTTTTTTTTTTATTTATCTATTTCTTTGAGTCACCAGACACACATTATCCCTCAGAATATTCACAGAACTAAGGTGGCCACAGCAAGGGAGAGTGTTAGCTTTTGAAGTAGGACTCAGCATCATAAACCAGCAAATATCCATTTTCTTGAAATGAGAACCTGCTTTCAGAAACTGTTCCTGCTTTTCTGAGACCTAAGATATGATGTGTCATCCTCAAATTCCATCCCACGTCCCAGCTTATGTCTGGAATTCTCTGATAAAAGCCAGGTGAAAAGCACATTGTCAGAAAACGTTGCTGTATGAGCGTTGGATGTACTTTACCTAGCCTGCTCCAAAGGAAGAATTACTGAGTGGAAGTCAGTGGAAAAGAGGAGTTTCCATCCTAGGAAGCACATACATACATGCAATGAGGAGGCAATTTGAGGTCATTTTTCCAGTTACTGAGTATAGAGCCAATGAATGTGTGAACAGATCCTGCTGCTGATACAAGCTGCTAATTAAGCTCAATTGACATGGAAAAGGAAAGGGTGATGAGAAGTCTTCCAGGACAGGAGGGTTATGATATATAACAGTTATGATATGTAACTGCTTAAGTGTAAGAGCTAACTACCTAAGGAACAGGATGTGGTGGAAACACGAGGAAGAAATATCTGCTTTTAGCCATTACTTGCAAGTGGCATATAAAAGGTTCCTATATCAGGTATAGTTCCTGTAAAGGTTAAATTATTGACATTGACCTAATTTCTGTCTGTTTTAAGTCCAGTTCACATCATTTTGCACTGCTCTTAGGTCTTAGAGCAGTATAAGTATTTACACAAACTGAAAATTGTATTGTCTGAAACTTGAATGAGAAAAGACAGTGTCAGCAAGCGTGTGACTGTGTCTAATGCTTTCCACATAATTACACAAATACAGGGACAAATGCAAGATCCCTGTTTGAGAAAACATTACTGGAAGCATACAAAACAAAATTATAATTTCCAGTGATGCTCAAATTAGTTTCTTGCATAGCCATCATTTACAAGCAGGCAGAAATAGTCTTATGAATAGTATTTCAAGATGATTTGGAACAGCCTGGTTTCTTTTTTAAAGGAATCTCTGACAGTAATTACAACACAAGCATGTAGTAATTATTATATTGCATGCTGTTAAATTTTGTGAGAAGTCTCTTATTTATTTCAGGAAATGGATGTAGCTCATTTGTCTGTCCTGCTGTCAGCTTGTCCCTCAAGCTAAGAGGAAATGAAAGGAAGATTCACCTGAAGTCTTCCTTCAGATGACATCAGTTTGAATTTATAAACCACCCGTTCATGGTTTCTGCATCCAAATAAGGATTAGGAATGTCCCAAACCTCTGCTTTAGCCATTGGTATTCTGATTCATGTTCTTGGTCTATTCAAATTTTTTTTCCTACTGAAATCCTACCTTTTTGACTCTTGGCTAGGAAAGGCAGATGCCCTTATAAGGTTCTCCTGACTTTTGTTTCTCCGTTGTATTGCTCTGCAGATAAACCTCTCTACTTGGTTTCCTTTGCTGCACAGCCTTGTGGGGATCCACATGTGACTGGGAGCACGATCTGTCCCTGTAGTCATTCTTCTGCAAATTCCTATAGCAAAGAGAAGGTGAATCAGTACAGAAAGGACCAACCCAAGTCACTTGTTATTCTATAAGCAACCTTAGAAAAAAAGGCCACCCAGGCTTAATCATCTCCTAAAATTATTGCTTATAAGGAACAAGAATCATGAAGAGAAAAGGTCAGGATTCCTCTCCTTGACATAGGGAGACCATTAAATGCTTCCTGCAGTTCCCAAATATTTTGCAAGAACCCCTGTTGCGAGCTGAAAATTTCTGAATCATCACAATTTCAAGTCTGTGGTTTTTGTTAGGTCACAGCAAAATTCACTTCAAGGCTGCCGAGGCTCTACTGCACAGTGCTTTATTCACTGCTGAGTGTCTCGTCCAGGAATCCGGAACATCGCTCTTGAAATGAAATCCATTCCTTCTGCCTGTTAACTGCAACTTCAGGGAGACGTAACTTTATGCCGGCTCTCAGCACAGGAATGAATTTCATCGCATATAAATGCTCCGTGACAGGACATTAATTGCATCTTTGGCACTCTCAGTGGAAATTCCTTCTCTTCTCCCTCCTCCCTAGTCCTTCCCAACGAATTGTTCAGTGTCATCAACACAGAAAAACGCATTTCCTTTCTCTAGCTGTCCATGGATTAGGGTATTTAGTTTGGTTTACCCAAACTGTTGTAGTTTGCCAGTGATGAGAAGTTTGCAGCCACAGCTCTTGTTTTGCATTAGAGTCTGCAGTACTGTCAGCCCCAGGCATTTAACCCTCATGAGCTACTCCCTGCAAAATCAGGGGAGTGGCTTTGGAGGGCAAGGGGGAAGAGATTTTCATTCTTTCCCAGGTAAAGGAGTCCTCCTGGGACTTTCAGGCTGTTTGTTTGTTTTCCTGACTTTTAAGGAGGTGTTTGCATCACATACACGTTACTTAAGAACAGAAACAGAGATCCTGACATGCTTCCTGCTGCCAAAACATCAGCAAAAATGAGAACTCTCAGTAGACCCATGACAATGGGAATTGGCAGACAAGTGGCATGGCACAGTCCCTCATTCCCAGGTGAAGCTTCTGAATGGGCAACACCAGCTTCAAAGAGCTGAAAACCTGTTCTTCATCACATTTTGAGGTATTTGGCAGAGACTTTCACAGATGCCTGAATCCTTCTCACGTTGCCCTAAATCCTTTGGAAACCGCATCCTGATGCCCCGACAGAGGAGTTCTGCAGCACTTCTGGGAACTCTCAGGACAGCTCTGGAGGTCTGAGTCGGTGTTTCAAGATGTGTCATGAGCATCACTGACTGGGACTGTGGGACCTGGCTTGGTGTCTGACACCAAGCACGATGGGGCCAGCTCTTGAAAGATGTTATTTTAGGCAGAGCTGGAACTATTTTGTCTCAAGGGCTGTTCCATCTCCCAAGTTGATGTCTGCCCTGCTCACATTCTGGTGGCTGTTTTTACTTAGTCATTACGGGTTTCTAACAATAATTAGACTTTTGAGTAATAAAGGTTTTTTCTTTTAATGAAACGACAACTGTTAGTTATGTCTATGTTGTTAGGATCACTTGCATCTCTCTCAAAGATCAGAAACGGAGCTGAAACCCTCCCTTTTTCCAGAGCAATTTTAAAAGTACTAAAGTGAAGTGAAATAACAGTGATATCACCACCAGCAGCATGAGGTGAACTTGGCCACAAACCCTGGTGTTTGAGTGCAATTCCTTTTATTCTCTCCCAGTGAATATGGCAAACCACACTGAGTCTTGTTTGGTTTTAGGCAGGCCTGGTTAAAATCCAGAAATAAATGCTAGTGCTGGGTTGAGCTTGGCTTGCTGTGAGGAAGTTGAATACACTGAGCAAGCAAACAGCCACATATTATGATGATTATAGGGGAGTGCATAAGGGGTTGAGATTGAGAGTCACAAAGGGCTGAACTGAGCCAGGAGCATCCCAAAGGAAATGTTTTGGCTCCAAGCTGCAGTTTGTCCCCTGTTTCCTTCTTACCCCTTCCACCCAGCATTACATGGAGCCAAGGAGTGTGGATAGTTCTTTGCTGCCAGTTTTGAGGGGGTTTTCTTTTTTCTTGTTTCCTTCTTCTTCTTTTACTGTAAGTAATCTGATTTTTGGCTGCATTCTCAGAGATGAGAGAAGCTCTCACTTTCACTTGTTTTTCAGCCCTGCCCAGAAGTTCTCATTGGCCTCCTGCTCTATACTTTCCAGCTTCTGGGGTAGAACTTGAGTCTTCTCCCTGTCTTCATTCTCACTTTCTTCTTCTTGCTTTTCTACCCTCTGCCTCCTGATAGTCCAGGCCAGCAAGATGTTCCTTGGTTTCTGATGTATTTATTTTAGCTTGGCAGTTTCTATGGCCCAGCAGTAGTGTCACTTCTCCTGTGGGACTTTCACAACTCTTTCTCTTCTGTGGATGGGAATCCAGCCCAGAGAGAGGCCCAGAATAAGGCAGAAGGGCTATTTCTGACTTATTCAAACCCTGTGTGGAGGCTGAGCTTCTAGCAAGAAATTGTAATAAAGCAGGCCGGACTTTCATTTTGTGTCAATCTGTCAACTCGTAATTAGTCTGAAGTCAGGGCTTCTTACAGGTATGATTCTTCCCTGGGGAGCTTTGCCAAGGGACAGTTTTGGTTCTTTATAGGCATCAGTATTGAAATTATTTTTTCCTCCCATCACTTCCATTGGGAACCTGTAATGACAGTCAAGCTGGCAAATGGAGCTACCTTAGACCTACGTCTCATTGTTTAACTGTTTCTGGGGTGGCTTCATGTTACTTTCTAGTTGTGCTTGGATCCATTTTGGTTGAAAGCTGGCCTCATGGCAAAGGACTTTCAAGACTGACTCAGAAAATTTCTGCTCTGTCATTAATCCTTTGAATTCTTTCTTTACTTTCAACTGGTGATTATCGTGGGTTAGACTTTTTTTTCTGGCACTCAAAACTGATAATAGTCTGCATATGTTTTTTGATTCTGGTTCTTGTTATGCTATGGGGGTTTCTTTGCATCTTGGACTGGCTTGGAGCTCGTATTTTCAGTCTGTAGTGAGCTACCTGTCCATGAAATCTTTCAGATTTGGAGCATTCCAACAGCCATCACTCACTTCATTTACCTTTCTGACAGTATTTCTAGAGTTTCATCAGCACTCTTGAGACGATGAATTACTGTAGTAACAAAAATATACATGGTTTTCATGGGCCATTTTACATTATTCTTTTTGCCATCTACCCTGATACAGCCACACCAAAGGAGTTCATGTGGAAATTGAAGTTTTGTCACTGATAGGATTCAGCCATGACATGTGTGGGATTGGCTTAGCTAGAGATGCTGCAAGAGGTTTTCCACTGGGACATCACAAGAGAAAACAAGTCAGTTTGCCCAGAACAAGGAGCCATGCCCATATTCCAGGAATCTGTTTCACTGCTTCCAAACACTTACACACTGATTTAAAGCCTCAAAGTGTTTTGCAGGAAAGCTGGTGATTCAAACACATCTCTTCTCTTGCAGAATTCTCCTCTCAAGACCAGCCAGCACCTTTGACTGCTGGGCGGAGGGATGGCTTTGTAGTTTGGCCTATACTTTCTGGGTTACACTTTCCCTGTAATGGCATGGGAGCAGTGGTCAGGCAGGCACATAGGCATGTAATGGGTGGAAAACTAAATCTCTTACCTTACAATAAGATGGTTGCAGTCCAGCCCCTTGAACTGAGCAAGAAAATTCACACTTTTCTTAAAAAGAGCAGAATTTCAGCCTGTTAGCTGGATAATTCAGGGTAATGATTAGCATTTCTACAGACATGGAAACAGAGAAAAAAAAAAAAGCTGTTTCAAAGGGGGGAAAAAAGCCTGAATAGTTTGACACAGTCTGAAGAGGAAAGTTTCTCATTATGTTTTCCAGGATAGCTTCTGGCAACACCGAAAAAGCTGAACATCATTATTAAGTGAAGTAGGAACTTTTTCAAAGCTGCATCATATCTTGTGGTCATATGCTAAAAACAAATATCCCAAAGCTCTTGATGATGCATCTGGTGTTTGTACTGATTGAATATGTCCCAAGCCAGCTATACTTATTGGAGGCACATTTTTGCTTAGCCAGGTCATGCCGAAATTGAAGTAAACGTTACCTAAATACCTATCATCAGATTGGGGTATTAATCTGGCAGGATTAGTATAAACCCACTTGCTGTCCATTCCACATCTGAAAGATTTATAGGGGAAGGTAGAGCTTCAGAGTGTGGAGATATACATTGCTTCTGCATCTGATTATACTCTCCAGATTTATGTACAATGTGGAAAGAGGTCGTAGATCACTTTCCAGGAACAACATTCACATTTTCCATGGAGTGCATTAGTATAAAATGAAGATTACGTGCCCATAAAATGAAGGGAAAGTTTTTGACAGAAGGTCTCTTCAATGAATTTACAGTCAAAAATGTCATGTGTAGTATTGAAAATTAGTGCTACACAAAGAATTTATCTCCTGATGGACTTTTCCTTCTCCCTTTTTTCGAATTTTGTTTCAGTGGTGCACAGGGACATAGAAATGGAAGGCTGCAAAGGGCCTGTGTAAGTCTCATTTCTTTAGAAAAAAATTTCCTTAAATATAAATTTAAAAAATTACTCTTTTTCCTCTATCAAATAAAATAGCCTGAGACATTTCTTATAGGGAAAAAAAAGTGGGGAAGAGAGAGACATACCTTTGATAGGAATTTTTTATAGAAGACTGAGCATCTGTGCATGGGAAAGAAATCTTTAAGACCAGAGAATCCTAAGGATCACAGAAAAATCACCAGTGTTTTGCCAGTGTTGTTGTAAGATGACTCTGTGGTAAAGCTTTGGGCTCTGGAGTACTGGTGTTTAAGCCCCTCTGAGATGCCTGGGGCTCACGTCGGCCAAAGGACATCTACCTCCCATGTGTTTATGACCTAAGATTGTTTGACAGGCCAGGTCCCAGAGACTTGTGAGCCTGAATCTCACTGAAAGACAGTAAATTTTGGTGTCCTAGTGCCTGAGTGCATACAGCCATGTCATTTATGCCCCTGGCTCCTGTAGAAACAGTGTCTGGTAGAAACCTTGCCAAGAGAAAGCAGATCAGCTGGGGGAAGCACTGTTAGGCCAGAGGCAACCCAAGGCACTGAATTCCTTGCTGATGTTGGCTCTCAGCTTGGAGATCTGTGAGGGTTTGCAGCTCAAAGGCTCCCATTCTGACCCTGCAACGACTAATTAAAGTGTGTAGCTTTACCTGTTGCAGTTATTCCACTATTTGATTTACCTCAGCTGTCACCTGAATAAAGGCAGGCATGTGCTTTGTCTCTCCAGAGCTCGCTCCACGCACCTCTGTGAGCAGCGTTTAGATACCTTGGTATCCTCAGCCTTGCCACTGGGAAAGTGTGTATGAATAAACTTCATGACAGGGTCATAAATTACAGGGAGAGTAGAGCAAATCTTGGCAGCAGATCACAGCTGCTGGAGAGATGAGAGCTGTGGCAGACACATGAGAAGAGAAGCAAAGGAAGACTAATATTTAAGAGGAAGGCAGAAATTTTACTACTAGACTTGGTTCCATTAAAATGAGACTGTTTCTGACCTTCATTTCTTTGGGAGCAGGCTCAGTCTCCTAATTTCTGTTTAATGTTTTTCTTTTTGTCTCATCTCTCAGGGAAGGATTGATGCTTTCAGACCATTAGAAATTCTTCCTTCTTTACAGAAAAGCCAAAATCAAAACCATAAAGTGCCACTGATTTTGAAGCAGACCAGAGGAATCTCACAAAAGCATACATACTGTCCATGCCCATCTCCAAATCCATGGACTGCAGCTATATCCCTAAATTTGTGTGCCAGCCTTCACAGGATGTGGGCCTAAATATTCTTTCCACGTCCAGTGTCTGTCACAAACTCTAAGCACCGTTACTGTGTAAAATTAATTTTTTTTCTTTGATGTTTCATACCCTTATAACATTCTTATAAGTGTGTTTGAAAACTGTGGTATGACTTTAAGATATGCTTGGAAAACCTTCAAACAATTACAAATATGCACACCAAAAAATCTGTGCTTGGATGAGGTAATCCACAAGAGGGTCTCCAGTTGGCCTTTTGAAAACCAAGTATTTTATATATAAATGTCAGTGTTAATTAAAAATCAACACAGAACAGGAAATAAAAACCTGTAATGCTGTATTGGTTATGATCTGAATACACTAATTAGGTATTTCTAAGAGTTTATTCCTGCTCTTGGAAGCAGTCAAGCTTTTTAAAAGAAACAAACAGATATGCACCCACTGGAGGATGCAGCCCACCAGATGATTTCATACTGAAACGAACACGTGGAGAAGAATTTTCAAAGACATGGTGGGCCCTTGCACAGTGCCTGATTATTAATGAAAACGGAGCGTCCTAATCCTTTTGGCATCTAGAAAAATCCCTCCCATGATTTAAGCATATTGGCCAAAGCCCCCTCCCTGGAGAGCTGTGTAGGTTCATACCATGAATCAGTGAGACCTCATGAGTTACTATTTGCGTGCTTATGCTCTTAGCTGGCTTTAATAAGTGGTGCTAAATGGCTTTTCAGATCTGGTTCTCAGATACACAAAATGTGCCTTCCAACACTGCTGGATACAGCCAAGCTGCAGGAGGGAAGAGGAAATGGCCTGAGCTTAATCCATCCTCAGGACAATCTTAAAATGATTAATTTGTGCTTGTCCTCGAGTGCCACACAGCAGGTTTCAGGGCTACCGAGTTGTTCCAGAAATCTGTTTATTTATAGGTGGTACATACAATTATTGCCTTTTTTTAAGGATGGAAGAATATGCCAGAGCATCCCAGGCATACTTACACCTTGCTGGTGGGACACACACCTCGAAAAATTTGCAAATCACAGCACTTTAAATCAGGGGTCATACAGAGATAAAATTAATTTTAAAAACTATGCACCATAGTGTGTTCGGTGCTATGCACACCATTTATTTTTATGAGTGCACAGGGGCACTGCAGACATGCCTCAGCTACGGGTGACTGCTTACATCTTTAAGTCCTTTTAGGTAAAATTCTCTCCTAAATGGTAGAATATAAATAAACTGAACTACATTCACCTCCATGGAAGGTAGCACTTTCTGGTGTTCAAATGCCACACTGGATATCAATCACTGGTTTGTTTTGCCTTGTTGAAAGAAGAAACTTCCTTTACAAAACTGATTTTTGATATTGATTTTAAGTCCAAGCATAACTTCTGGGTGTTGTGACCTGGGAGTTTTAAATTTAGATTCATACTCCAATTTGTATTCATGTGTCTACTAAATATTAATTCAGTCGAAATGAACAAATTACATAATGTTTATTGAGTGGGAACTGGAAGACATGACCTTGTTAAACTGGTGCCAGAAGAGCCAAGACCAGGGAGAGCATCACAAACATCATCTGTAAGTGATGAGTTCCCAAAAATAAAGGGGTTTTTTTGTCAGGAAGAGGCTCAGCAAGTGTCCATAACTGTCTGGAAATGACCAGAAATCAGTCTTCAGTCGTTTCTGCTGCAAAAGAACTTGAATGAGGCTGCAAGCAACTGCTGAATCCTGCAAAGAAGAAAGGAAACTTTTCACCTGTCACCATTTGCAAGTTGCCAGAGGCAATGAAAGTATAAACACAATAACTCACTGCAGTAGCAATAGCTTTGCAGTGAACTGCACTGTCACCCTAAACCCCTGTGTTAGATTATAAGGGTATGCTGTGCATGATGAATGCTTCTGGTTTAAAATATTCCAGGGAGAACATTTTTTACCTCTCCCCCCTCCTCAACTTCTACCAACTCTGTTTGCATCTAATAAAATCCAGATGCTTCTTGAAATAAAATTATTGC
This sequence comes from Corvus brachyrhynchos, assembly GCF_000691975.1. Lineage (NCBI taxonomy): Eukaryota > Metazoa > Chordata > Aves > Passeriformes > Corvidae > Corvus > Corvus brachyrhynchos. The sequence continues at coordinate 512,517 of NW_008236441.1, read as the reverse complement.
TACACTGGACCACAAAACTTCTTTTAAAATCAAGGCTGTGACATTTTTAGCCAATGTTCCCTTTTGCTGCAGTGTGCTCAGAGCAGGAGGCAGTAGAAACACAGGCAGAAGGTGTTAATTTTATCTGCTAACAGTGGTGTTGTTGCTCTGTGAACTGGTTCTAATATGGCTCAGATCTAATATCCAAGATCTTGGAAGATCTTTCCTGAGAACAAGTCAGATTTCTCTTAATCTAGTGTATACTTACCTTCTGCACCTACATGACATCTGAAAAATACTATTTTCTGTCTCGATGACCAAAGGTGTTAAACCAACAGTATGCACATGGAAATTTGGAGGCACACTTTCTAAGGAAGAAATTTAGGATGCTGTGTCAAGGAAGGTTATGAGGCATCATTGTGATGGTTTGCAACACATTTATGGCAGAGGGCCAAGTCAGACAAAAAGTGAATTTATAGTGGGTCTATTATGTCTACAGTAATAACCATCCTTTATGATGCTGTGACAGCCTGTTTTCATTTTATTTAAAAGACCAAAGGCTTTTATGGTCAAACCTTGGCTTGCACATCTCTGTCTTAATCATCTCTCCTACCACTACAGTGAAATACCTTGACTCCTTGTGTATTTTGTATTTTTAGCCCTGTCCCATTCTTCCAGGAATCCTCCCTTGACCACACCTCCATTATTGTGCAGATTTTCCCTTTTCCAACTTGCAAGATAAGAATATAAGAAACATAAGAAATATGTTTCCTTTTTTAAAGAACTGAAATACTTGGATTTCAGCAAGCACTGTTCCCCCTGTGTTGCACAGGAATTCACTTGTGGCCAGATGCTCCTGAAAGCCCGCTGCTCTTTCTGAAGCAAATACATCTCAGAGAATCACAGCTCACTTTCCTCTAGGGTCAGGTGCTACATGGAATAACATGATGCTAATTAAAGTTCTGAAACTCTTTTCAAATTCAAATTTAAAGCCTTTTCAAGGCAGCAAAATTTGGCAGCTCTCCACTTTGAAAAACTGAAAG
>NW_008236441.1:471552-511467 GCF_000691975.1 Corvus brachyrhynchos | reverse complement strand
AAAAAACTACATGAATCTTTTATGTAAAGAAAAAAGTTAGAGAAATGTTTCAACTTCAATGTCCTGGCAAATTTTAACAATAAATGAAAAAACAAACCAGTTTGATATCCATTAAAATTTCTAGGTATCCTGATACTCACTTGGAAAACAATACTGAGGGAACTTGGGGAGGAAAGATGTCAATGCAAGGATTGTTTCCTGCAAAGGGCTATAAACTCAGCTATTTTGAATGTTGTAAGTGGAAATGACATAATGTACATCAAATGAAAGAAAAGATGGAGATCTCTGCTCTGCAGATCCTGATGTCAACCACTTAGTCTGCATGGGTCTGTGTGTATGCAAATACACACTGGTTTGTTTTGAAGGTAGGAAGAACCTTCAGTGACTCAAGTGTATTTAGATTTATAAAAATCTCGCCCTTGAGAACAAATACAGAAGACAAATTGAGTCTTCAAAATAACCCCTCTGCATTTGAAAAGACCAACATGCTATTTTTCAAGAACTGTCATTTCTGTCTCCAGTTTTACATATGTTCAGCCTTACTGGTGAAAGGATGGACGTGAGTCCTTTTTCAACAGAGAAAACTTGAACCTTGAATTTTTGACCTTCACTTTCACAGTGAACATGTTGGGATTCAAAGTTTGAGATCTGGTCTACTTTCAAGTCTAGTGCAGAACTCCATCAGTTCTTAGAAGTTCAAGACTTCAGCTATCAATCTTGACTGCAGAGAGGAGTTGCATGTAGACCTGGTTACTGCGGGTGCTTGTACTCGTTGGAAAGTAAGGTTACAGCATCCACAAAGTCACATGCTCCAATCCAGGGTTTGAACACACAAAGGTGTAAAGTAGTCCAGAAGATGTTGGCTTGACCTTGACTTGAGCACCTCCTGTGGAGGAGATTGCTTCTGTAATCAGGGCTGCACTTCAGTACTGCAGAAAGTTTTTCCTAAACTACTAAAGATAAAAACTGTGCTGAATTATTCTCCTTGTGGATGTCCCCCAGCAGCCTCAGAGAGTGACAGATCCTGATTTTCTTGATTTTCTCTTTTCCTTCCTTCCTTCCTTCCTTCCTTCCTTCCTTCCTTCCTTCCTTCCTTCCTTCCTTCCTTCCTTCCTTCCTTCCTTCCTTCCTTCCTTCCTTCCTTCCTTCCTTCCTTCCTTCCTTCCTTCCTTCCTTCCTTCCTTCCTTCCTTCCTCTTTCTCTTTCTCTTTCTCTTTCTCTTTCTCTTTCTCTTTCTCTTTCTCTTTCTCTTTCTCTTTCTCTTTCTCTTTCTCTCTCTTTCTCTTTCTCTCTTTCTCTTTGTTTCTCTTTCTCTTCCTCTTTCTCTTTCTCTTTCTCTTTGTTTCTCTTTCTTTCTCTCTCTCTTTTTTCCCTTCCCTTTCTTTCCTTCTTTCCTTCCTTCTTTCCCCAGATAAAACTCACTTTCATATCCGATCATCTTTTATTCCTTTCCTACTGCTCCCTTCTAGACTCTTTACAATTTGTCCTTAAACAACTTGTTGAAAGGCTTCAGAATACCAGGAGTGGCATCACAGCTGATCAGGCAGAGGATGGGAATCAGCCTCTGAGTCTTGCCTACACTATTCTACTGTTTTTCTTCCTTCCTACAACCCAAAATGATAATTCTAATTTTTGGCAACAGCATCTCATTGATTTTTATAGTCTGAAGTTTTCCTTATCCCTTAATTCTTTGCCTTTTTTTTAACCACATAAGCTCCCTTTATCTCTGAGCATTTTCCACTTGTCTCTATCAGATGTCAAATTATTGATTCAGAGGTGATGTCAAGGTCATTTGGGATTCTGACACTCTCCTTGAGAGTTCTCCTTGAGAATTCTTGGAAATTTTGGTGACTTTTGGCCAGACACAAATGTCCTAGTTATATTCTATTTATTCCTGACAGCTGTACCAGGGAACCATGTTTTAATGGGAATAATTTGAATTTTTAACTTAACATCAGTCCCTGAAAAAAGAGCATTCAAGACTGAAGAAATTCTGAACATTATCAGATTTAATGCAATCCTTATCCTACCTTCTTTCTCTTGATTTTTGAAAGAGATCAAAGGAGTGATTTATTCACAGTCTTTGTAAGTGAGCGCTAGCAGTTATGTTCAATGTGCTAATAATGTGCAGCAGCAAAGCAGAACTGGGAACTGGATTATGTGCAAATGTTTCTTTTTTTCCCCATGCATTCTGATTACTCACTGTGGACATAGCATCCAGAGAAATATGTGAAGTTTACATACAGAGCAACAGACAGAACAAGTTTCAACTAGAATTCCTTTCTTTCTGGCTGAAGTATATAAACCCAGCAACTCTGCTCCCAACACAAGCTGCAGTTTACGTGCCTCCTGTACATTTGTTTGTGTATATGTGGGGCTTTTCAAAACAAACTGGGCTGAATCATATTGGAAGAGCTTCACAGGCTGTGTCGTTGGCAGGGCCTGGAACAGCAGACTCACACCAAAACCCCTCGCCTGCAGGCAGGTAGGGGTAGCAATTGTTTTCTCACTTGCATGAATCAGGAGTGGGTTTTCCCTTCACTTTACAGTCCCATATGTTGGTGCTTCTCGTGTTGGGCGCACTTAGCCTCTTCTCATGCACCCAAACTGCCTCCAGGGGTCCATCCGCCATCCTCGGACCCACCCCAGCCACCTTCAGGCATGAGATCCTGCTCACTCCTGTTCCCTTCTCTGCAGCCACGCTCATCCTGCCTATCACACCATCCTGCACTTACGCCTAATTTTGTATCCCGACTTTTAATTCTGGTAGGTGGGCCAGAATTTATACTGATCTCCGAGAGACAGGAAAAGTGTGTCTCACTGCTACAGTCAGCTTAAGGATTTGTGAGAGCTTAAGATGACTGACAGCATTTTGAGCTGCACTGAGGTGTTGGTGGAGGGATTACAGCATGTAAAACGATGCACAATTAAACACCCAGGGTATTTATTGGATCTAAGCTCATAGCAGATGATTGTCCTCTACATTTTTGGGGGTTATTTTGACTAAACCATTATGTACTGGCCTAAACCCAATCTCTGGAGGAGCAGATTAGCAGGACTATTATGCCATCTTGCCTAATACCTCTCAAGATTTATTCACAGTCGAAGCTATTAAAAAATATTTTGTAATCTTCTCCAGGTTACAGACACATTGGCAGACACACCTCTCTCATATCAGGATCACCATTTCCTTCAGGGCTGATGGGTGATACTGTAGGAACAGAGATGAACTTGGCCCTTGGTGTATCATGAGTGATTTCAAAAGCAGAGATTTTTTGCATAGAGATTAAATGCATACGCTTGCAATTTTAGGAGACATTTATTCAGGGAATCCACTCTCTGGCTGTCCTGAGCCCATGAACCCCTCAAGAGAGGCTCTACAGCCAGACTGCTGCTACCCTAATTAATTCTCTTGCACATTGGCATTTACAAGCAATAATTTGACTCTCTCTCTGTTTTATTAAAACACATATTGTAAAGTGCTTAGCTAAGGAGGAAATTAAAATTTGCTTTCACACCCAAGACTTTCCTGGTAATGCAAATTCCTTGACGTTACAGCAGCCAGCATGTTGTGTAGACAAAGCAGGGCAAACCAGTCAGAGACGGCTTCCACAGAGAGAATGATCAAGGGTGTTTGTGGAGGCATGAACTCCTCTGCTGCAGAGCTGGGGCTAGAGGCAGGAATGAGAATAACCTGACCAGGTCTTTAGCTGGTGCAGTTGGGAGTCATTTAATTGATTCCAGAGGAGCCACTCTCCCTGAAACAGAGTGGGTGGAAATCCTCAGAAAGGCTTGCGCCGAGGACCTCGCAATTCATAAGCTGTCTCTTACAGAGCTTTGTTCTTACCATAGGCAACTCTGAAAGAGGCTTGAAATGAAGGGGTCAGCAGAGAGGCCAAGGGTACAGCTATTCCAGCTGTTCCACAGTTGGGAAGGGAGATGTGCTCCACAACCCCACCCTGTAAGATCCTGGAGTGCTTTTATTTATTCACGAGGATAATTATTCACTCGAATAATTATTTAGTGGAAACACTTATTCAAGGGAAATAATTACTCAGGAGAAAGTAGGATCAGGAGAAATGAAGCAACATATCCACGCACCATCCCTGCACAGCAACATTTACAGAAACAAGAGGGGAACAGCAACTTTTTCTGGTTGAAACCACAAGTGAAATTATAAGCAGGCGAAATCCCATTTGAAACTAAGCCAGGGCTGTGGGCTTTCACTCCTACACTTGTGGCAAATGTGATGGGATTTTTAATGATGAGATACAGTCGATGTAGAGTGGTGCCTCCTGGGAGAAGCAGGAAGATCCCCTTAAATTGACTTTTCCTACCTCCTTAGTGGATTTTATCCTATGCCCTTGTCATCAGGTGACATCAAAAGTGCTGGGCAATGCCTTATGTGTCTTTTAGGAATCTGTATTATTTCTTTTTGCTTAACTTAATAGCTATTACTTCTAATACTTTCATGACCCAAGGTGTTGAGTGCACTCCTGGGTGAGAATCTTCAGGACTCAAATGACATGATGGAATATTTTGCTGTTGGAAGGTACTGTATCCTCAAAGTCAGAACTTTGGAAACGCAAGCAAAATGTCCATAAAATTCAGAGACAATCAGATCCAGCATTTTGATAATATCAAATACCCGCAAAAAGGCAGAAAAACTGATTTTTTAAATTTACACTAATTTAAAAATTTTAAAGACAATTTTCTTTTAAAACCTGGTATGAAAGTCAGATTGCTTCTGTTTTGATCAGAATCTTGAAAAGAAATATTCCTGTTTGATTTGGAATGAAAATAAATGCTGAAAATACAGGGCTTTTGAAATGCCTTGGATGTGAGTCTGCTCTGATTGGAAAGTCAGATTGCTGGTTTATTACCTCAAACACAGGTCTGTACTGAGCCTCGGTAACATGTAAGAAATTCCAATGAGTTAGGGCTAACTTTCTGCACAGGTATGTCCCTGAATCTGTTAAATCATGATTCTGTGTTACAGTCTCGGGGAGGCCACCAAAAAAAAAGCAACTGCCTCTATTTTTTCAAGATCTTTCAAGTGGTGGAAACATGAGATCTCTGGCATTTTTTGCCCTGCTCTATTAAATAGGAGTTGTAGCACGTAGGATGGGGCTGCTTCCCATGAAATCCCATACCTGTATGAGCTTTATCAGCTCCTGATGTATTTCCTGCATGGTTGGACTTCTGTCCCGCTCGCTTGCACAACCTGCTGTATTCCCTGCTTAGGGAAGCAGCTGGCAGTTCAGGAGTGGGCTGATTTGAAAAATAAGGATGGAATGTGCTCTGAGCTGGGCTGGTGGGAATGGTGGTTTGGATCGAAAGGAGAGCAGCTTTACCTTCTTAATCATCCCGTGTTTGCTTAATTATCCCCAAGTATGTTTTTCATTCCTCTGCCCCCTCTGAGAATGTGAAGAAGGCTTGTTGTGAGCATTAGGAAGTATGAAAGGTGAATTTCCCCATAATTTAACCGATTTCCGAGTTGCGCACGCTCCCTTCAGAACACAGCTGCTTTCAGTGCTGCTTTTTGTTTGCTTTTCTTCCAGCAGCCTTGCCTTTCTTTGGCCTGTTTTTCCATCTTCTCCTTCTCCTCCTCCTCCTCTTCTGAGTCATATGTTGACACAACTCAGTGTTGGTCCCAGTTGTTAGAGCAAGGCATTGTTGCTGCATATAGGTACAAAGAGGGGTTATTTTCATGCTTGCCACATGGATACCAAAATTCCCTTCACTTCTATTTCTTCGAAGTCAGCTATTCACTGTCAAGAGGTTCAGCTGGTGCCAGTTCACTTTCACAAGGTCTGTCCTGGTGGGCACTGGTTGGAGTTGATGAAGGCCAGGTTTTGTCCAAAATGTCCTCTCTCTCTCCGTAGCCCTGTTTTCAGTGCTGTGGGAATGCCAAGTGTTTCCAGGAACACACCAGTATGGAAAACCCTGCTCTGATGGCTGGTTGTAAATGGTGATGAGAGACAGCTGAGAACTGTGACTGTTGTGGCATGACAAAGGTCGTGTCACCATGACACTGATTCCCATCTCAGGATGGCCCAGCTGGCAGTCCTGTCTATGGACCTACTGATTTTGGAAAACCTTGGTCTCTATGACCACAGGAGTGCAGCTTTCTTGGGCCATCAATTCCTTCCTGCTGCCTTTCTTATTTTTCTTATCGATATGAAAATGTCACTGGTGAGAGACCGGACTGATGGGTTTATAAAACAGCACTTCAGACTTTGGAGTAAAAATAGTTTTCAGTTAAAAACACTTCTTAAGTGGCAGAGATCTGTTCTTCCTGCAGGAAAATAACAGACTAGGGAGTTGTTGCACTGCACATTTAACTGGTGTCAGGGGAGTAAGTGTGCTTTTCCCATTCCCTCTCCTACAGCTCTTCGGGGCCTGGATTTTCTTTTCCTCTGCCTCTTGCCTTCCATGCTGAAGCAGTAAATACTTTAAGGCAAGGACTGTCTTGTAGTTTGTTTTACAAAACATCATGCTTCAGAGTTTTTGATCATCACTTTAGGCCTCGTAGCGCTAGCGTGAGATATAAAAAAAACCATTGCTGTCTCAGATATTATGTTTAATGGAGCTTTTTTCTCCTTTAATGATGTGCTTTGTTTCTAGAAGGGTTTCTGGCCTTTCTACTCTACTGTTGTTCTTTCCTCTGTGCTCTTCCTTCTCTGGGTGATGGCTCATTGCTCTTCACTCTGCTCAGAAGACATTGTAAAACAACCATGGGTTGTGCTCACTGAAATAAAGACACATGAATCTGTATTTACTTTTTAAAAGAAACTATGAGCCATATCTTAAGCTCCGAACAGGCTGACTTTGCTTTAATTGGCTTTGTGACCCCTTTTCTTTGTTTTCTCCAAACATCTGTCTGACCACTTTTATTTACAGCAGTATAAAAGTGGAAAAGAGCATGTCTCAAAAATGGAAAGGAAAAAGTGTGACACCCTCTGAAAGCATTTTCTCAGCTGTTTAAGAAGTTCTTTGTGGGTGTTGGAGTGTTTTAATCATTCAGTAAAAACAATGCCATGTAATTTAGCAGTTCAGAGGCCATTTACACAGCCTACTCAGTATTCTGGGGCTGGAGTACATTCAGCTGGTCTTGACCACCAAAGGTCTACTTAATGCCTCTAAAACTGGCTTTATGAAGTTGGGTGGTTCCATTAACATGATTTTTAAGTGGAGTCCTTGCTGACAAGCAACTGCACTCAGAAATACCGTCATACAACAGTTTTCCCCCATGGGTCTTTCTTGAGAGCATGTTGTAAAATGCTTTACCATCAGTTCTTACACAGCCTGATTTAAAAAAAAAAAAAGTTTGTTGCAGGGGAAGTGATTCAGCAACAGGAGAAAGGATCCTGAAGAGATGGACCCACACTAATGAAATAATAATCCTCCACTGGCGTGAATTAGGCAGAGCAGAATTACAAGTGAAAGCAATACAGCGAGTCTCTGGTGGACCAGGACAACATGAGATCAGAGAGGTAGGATGAGATGAGTACACTGGAGATCTTTAAAATCCAGGGAGTGACTCTTAATTGGATTAAATGCTGGGTGAATGGATAGAAGTATAAAACCAGTCCGTATGTCTGAAAATGGGGGAGATTTGCTCCATTTCCTGCAGCAAGAAGTCTTCTGTTCATGGCTTTGGGACCCTTAGAAGTTTCTGAGAACAAGGATTTGGGAATTTGCCTTTTACATGGCAAAAATAATTGCAAAAGGCAGAGTCAAGATAAGGACAAAAGCTAAACACTTTCCATAGTGGAAGGGAAAAAACCCAGGCAATAACATTTTGCTTTCCAACAACAGGACATCAAGCAGAATGCTTAATTAGGTAGCTAGTGATTAATAGCAGTAGGTGTTTATTAGAAAAAGAGTGAAGTGATCATAGAAAAGACAGGGTTTCTCATTCTTTGTGGAGAAATATCACTCAGACACGAAGGGCAGAATTGGTAGCAGAGAGAAAAAAAAAGGAGAAAGATCTTTAGGAAATTTTGTTGAGACAAATGGGTGGTGAGTCCAATGCTCTGAAGAAAGTCTTGTTCTATAACATGACACAGCAGCTAGAATTAGATAGCTGCTTGTGAAACACTGCTTGCTTGGAAACCTCGTCACAAATGTCTCTTGAGCAACAGGAAGCCAGGATATAAATCAGTGCAATATTTATTTTTTAATTCAATAATACATAGGGTGATCTGCCTTTACAGCATGCCTGTATTTAATATATTAAAGAAGTGGTCATGCTCTCAGCAGATGTTTTCCATGCCTCCCACTTCCTAAGATAAAACATTATATTATCTGTCTGTGCACCATACAATAATGCTAAAACAGAACACATTGCCCATTTGAGCCTCCTTGTGATAAATTCTGCTCTCAGCTTCAGCCTTGCTTTGAGTCTTGCTACTTGCAAGCAGTCATTTAAAGAGGGAGTCATATCCCTAGAAAAGATGAGGTTGGATTACAAATGCGAGATCTTTTTAGCTGTGTCGCCTACACTTTGTTTCCTTAGGTGATCATCCGCCTCTCCCCTCAACTTCTGAACCCGCTGACTAAAGCCAAGCAATTGCACCAGAAGGGCAGAAATGTCAAGGATAATTTTGTCACTGTAAGAGTCAGCAATAAATTGTTGAGTAGGAGAGAGAGAGAGATCTTGTGACTGAAAGGAAAGATTGAAGTGTGAGCTCAGGTGTGAGTAGGTCTGCATGTGCCCAGGAGAGACGTTATAAAAACTCCGCTAATGGGGAAATGATTGAGAATCCCCATATCCGACGTGGCTCGGTAGCAAACCAGCTTTCACTGCATGTTGAACTAATAAAATTAATTGGGGGTGCTTTTGACTTGTGGCCTTGGAATCTGTAAGGTTCTCTGTTCTGCTTTCCTCCACAATCTAGCAGGGGTTTTTCACCGTGAAAGTCAACATTGTTCTAGCGCTCTGTGTCTTTAGAAGCTGAGCTGCTAAGAAAAATGCCAAACAAATTGAGATTAATGGTAAAATTAAAGGTGTTGACAGCACAGAAGAGGTCTTTGGAGAATCCTGGATTATAACAGTATGGAGATCCAGAGGTGATGTCCCACAAGAACTCCACGAATCTATGAACTCTCAGAAAACAATTTCATGGTCATTATTCTGGGTAGGATTCATAGAAAAAAATATTGCTTTTTATATAAAATTCCATCTGTTTTCCTATACCTTCTCATCAATGGATTTATTCTGCTACCTCCCTGGATTAACTCTGAGGTGTCTTTGTGCTTCCTGCAATAGCTGAAGTGGCTTTAGAGAAGTTAAACCTTGCCTTAAAAAGGCGTCTAAGAACCTGATCAAAGCTGTCCCTCCTTGGAAGAGGAGGCAGGTTGCACCAGATGACTTCCAGAAATCCCCTCCAATCCATATTGGCCTGAGTCCGATGCTCCTACTCTCGGGACACTGCTGGCTCAGAAAATCCTGTTCTTCCTCCCCTCCAGGTAATGTCTTTAGAGATGTTAGATTAGATCAGAGCTTTATTATACATCTTAACAAAAGAAACAAGAATTTATCAACAGGACTGGTCTTTAACCATGTTATGCAGAAGTTGGGGTGTTTAAGAAAATAACCAGATGTTGAAAGAACCATTAAAATAGCAAGAAATGGTAACATTTTTTGGTAGCATTACTGGCAAGGACTGTCTGTGAGAAATGTGGCAAATATGGTTCCAGAGTGTCTCTCTGTCTGATGCAGAGCCTCTGATGTTTTGATTCTAACTGAGAGTAAATGTGTATTTCCAAGATAATTTTCAACTCTCCTCCGTGGGGTGGTGGGGAATGTTACTAAAATAATAAACCCACCAACCAGTCTGAGAGGAACAAACAAATTCTTGGAGACTGTGAGGAAAAATGGTGGCTGAGAAGACTTGTCTGTGCAACTTCATTAGACACAGAGCATCTGCTTCTGCAAATCACCATTGAAGCTGATTCGCTGATGAAGTGGTGCTGGGTTAGTGGTTGGGCTTGATGATCTTGAAGGTCTTTTACAACCTACATGGTCTATGACTGTGAAGTAGTAATTTTGCCTTGCACCAGATGAGTCAGTGGCCTCAGTCCTCCCTCTGGTGAGGATTTCCTACGTTCTTCTGGAAGCAATCATTCCTGCAGCTCTGCAGATACATTTTCCTCTCAAAGCCCTTTTGTCTGTGCAGCCATGGGATGGGCCCCTTGTGCAGCCTTCCTTTGGCCCTTCTTAGAGCACATTTTGGTAGACCGTTATTTTTGTCTGCAGATTAGTAAGAAAAATCCCTCTCTAGAGCTTCCATGATTGACCCTAGAAAATTTACAGCTACCAAGGCCTTACCTGTAAAAAGTTCATGATAAAGCTGCTGATGGAGGTGAGGGTGGTCCTTGGAATTCCCAAGCTCAGAGGGTCTGCTGCCATACCTTGCCCTGCCTGCGAGCTGCCTTCCTCTAAAATGTGCCTGCCTCAGACTAGAAGGCTGCCACCCCCACATCTGGACACATCTGTGCAGCAGATGATGTGGGATGCTCCTGGACCAGTAACCTGGAAATATCATCTGTGGTTCCCTTTCAGCCACGTAATCAACTTTGGCACCACTGAAACAGGGAGAGTTTTGCTGTTCATCCCTCTGGGAGCTAGATATGCTGCCTAAAGGGTGATGGTTAGAAGTGTCCAGGAGAACTAATAAAGCTCTTTGTCGTATGTTTTCCTTGCTGGATTTCTCTTTCCCAGCTTTTCTTAGTGGGGGGATGGTGAAAAACCTGTTTTCTTTTGCAAATGAGAGTTGTCAGTTCACAAATTACAATTAATTTGGCCATGCCCTCCCTGTAAATGAGTGATCATTAAAATCAAATGGGTTGTAATATTAATAAGAGAAAAACACTGATGGTTCTAAAGGGTGTGATTAGTAATAAATGGATTAATAGGATGGAAAATAAATTGGGTGAGGAGTGTGCTTTGAAACTGAGAGCCTTTTCCTGTTGCCTCCAATATATTCGGGGTAAAGGAAAACTGGTTGGAAATATCTGGTAAGAGCAGAGTTTTTATGGAAAATGTTGGTCTTTCTCAAGCCCACATGGCATGGCTTAGGTGTACAAACCCCTGTGCATGGTAGGGGGCTCAGGCAGCAGAGCCAAAGGGAGAGCAGTGCAAGAGAGACTGAATCTTTGCCTCTGAAATACAGAATTTTAGCGTGTACTGAACAAAATTTGAACCAAATTAAGCTTTGAATTTACCGGGTCTTTTCAGTTGTTTGAAAAGGAAGGGAGAAATAAAATAACCTCCGCTCCTGTCAGCCTGGAGCCCGGCGTTTGTGCCCAGCTGCAGCAGAAAGCTGACGCTAGTTAGCTCATTAGCAAGCTCATTAGCAAGCTCATTACTGGGGTGGCAACTGGACGAGAGGAGGGGAGGACTCCAGGTGGAGTCCATGATAAGCACCACGTGGCTGCTGTTCGCACCCTTTAAGTGGAGGAGAAGCTCTGCTGCTGGTGTTTTATATGGGAGAGGCTTCTTTAGGTGTTGTTCTTGTAGGTGTAGGATTGTTTGTGGGGCCTGGCTTGGAGAAGGTATTCGTGGGATAGGCTGTGTTATCCCTCTTCCTTGGCTTTCCGTTGCTTGGCCTAACTGCGTGAAGCTTCCTCCAAGCTCAAAAGTGTAAAAGGTTTTTATTGGTTTTTTTTTTTTCCTTGAAGAACACGACTTGTGTTGTAGAATATGCTGTGCCCGTGTGTGAAAGGGGGGTTTTTAGATGCTGACTATTTTGCTTTGTTCTAATCATGCACCACTATCTTTCAGAATTGAAAAGTATTGCAGAGAGCTGAGCTGACTGTTTAAATTTCCTTTATGCCCAGGAGGATATTTAAAATGGGGCATACTCAACCTCTTGCTGCTTTTAATGCTGCTTGTGCTTTCTGCTGGTACTAACCAGGGGTGATTGGAATAAACCCTCTGCTGACTATTTTGCTTTGTTCTAATCATGCACCACTATCTTTCAGAATTGAAAAGTATTGCAGAGAGCTGAGCTGACTGTTTAAATTTCCTTTATGCCCAGGAGGATATTTAAAATGGGGCATACTCAACCTCTTGCTGCTTTTAATGCTGCTTGTGCTTTCTGCTGGTACTAACCAGGTGTGATAGGAATAAACCCTTGGAGTTCTTTTGCCCTGCTTGCTTTGAGTACCTCTGAAGTGTGAGATTGGCTTAAAAACTCCTATGAAGGGCCAGTTATGAAAGTAATTTAAAGGTGATTTTTTTGTGTGCTCTCTTTCAGTGCCTGCCTGTGCATAAACTTATATTTGATATCAGCAAGTGCTCAGCTACAGCTCTGTGACCGAGCAAAGAGAGCAGCCTCAAAGTTTTCAGCAGGTAATGCCCTTCATCAAGTTTTAAGTAGTCTTTATGGAATTTGTTCAGTGAGTTTTACAGGTAGAACAACTATTCTTGGTGCTGATGTGCAGAAGAGCAAAAAAAGCTGTATAAATACAGGTATTCAGAAGCAGCTCTCTATGTTTTCGTGTGGAGAAGTTGAGACCTTTCATGGTACAGAAGCCTGAAGACAGCCTGTTCTTGTGTGTGGGAAATGAGCAAAGGGATGGTCAATGATTGACCATGGAGATACTGATTCACCAGAAACATTGCCCATGATGTTCTTGAGAAAGAGCTTTACAAATATTGGGGTTTTCTCCTTGCTTTTTCCCTGGACAAGGTAATGGAGTTGTTTTCTCTGCACACTTCAGGCACTGCTTGAAAACTTCTTATTATCAAACAGAAGAAAAATAAAGTTTATTTCTTTGTCATGAACAAAATTCTTCAGTTTGTGGCCTTTAGGACAATGAAACAAATTTCTTTGAAAAACAAGTGTGGAGTATAAATAGGGGTTTACAATATTTTGTCAATTATCCCAATCCTAGTGGGTTTTAAAAAAAAATTGAAACTCACTCCTTTGTTCTCATAGGCAAATGGTGAAAGTCTTGTTTTCTTATATGGGGAAGTGTTAATATTTCACCAGAAACCACTGAAAGTGCTTTTGTAAGGAAGTCTAGACAGAGTGATACTTCCCTTTTTAAGCAAAGCACAGAAGTCCAGGCTGAGACAAAGAGTGGCTTGTTTATGGAGGGTGGCACAGAGAGCAGCTGGAGCAGTTAAGGGTTAGAGGAATCCTTCTATTTCCTCTGTCTTCCACTCACCAAGACCTATCTTGTATGCTTATGATCCCTGGGGAGCTGGCAGAGTGAAGTCCAAATGTAAACCACTATTTCTTCTCATTCCTGTTGTTAACTGCCTGTTTTGGGAACTATATATGGTGAAATTAAATAGGTGATGGGCAGTACTTGTAAATAATCTCTTAAAGATGAACCAGGTAATTCCCATCTGGGTTATCTGTGAGCAAGGAGCTGTGCTGCAAAATCTTGTCCAAGTTAATGACTGTTGCTGGTGTTGTATTTGCCTGTGGCCATGGCCATATAAGCTGGTAGGAAATTTATCCCAGAATTAATAGATTTTGGGAAAGTGATAAACTAAATCACCAATTCTAATACCACCTATGTATCATAAAGTTCTAGGATCCCTCCTGAAGATTTATGGCCTCACCCTGCCTTGCTCCTGGCTTCTACAGCTCTGGCAAGGCTGGCTGTTAAGGGCTCAAGAGGAAGTGAAGCGTGAACCATTGTCATGTTGTGTTTCATCCATTTAAGCTGAAATGCCGTATTGGTGCTTGTATTCCAGCCCAGGCAATTCCAAATGCTTGTGCTGCACTCAGCTGCAGCCATCAGTGTCTTTGGGCTTCACCCTGCAGCTCTCTCTGTGCTGAAAGGAATCCTTTGACCTGCTGCCAGATGATAGGGTGGGTTATCAGCTTCGAGCTTTTGAAAGCAGTGTTCAGCTCACAGCTTGGGCAGGTTACAAGCTTGATAGATCTAAGTATTATTCTTTTTGTTAAAGCTAGCTAAGAGCCCAGTCTGTGTTGAGAGTTTGGAGTACTGTGTGTGCAGGCAGTAGCTGGCTGGAACAACAGAATGGGAGCTTGTGCAATTTCTGCAGTGATGGCAAACTAAAATCTCCCTGTCAGGAGATAATTGGGAGATTGGGCAATGGTCATCCACATGTTATCCCTGCTCCCTACTGCTGCCTCTGGCTTTACAGCCAGGCAGAAGACTTCTCATTTCCAAACTATGGCTGAAATGCATTGTCCTTACACCACACCAACAGCAGAGGTAGAAAAGGCTCCAGTCTGTGGCCCAATATTCCTCATTTTCCTTCCACTATTTGAATCATCCCAATTTTAATATTACTGCTCCTAAATATGTTTATTTCTTTCTTGGCTATCCCTTTCATTTTTTGTTTTGACATTTTTTTCTGGCTTATTTGCTGATTCTGCAAGTAGAATAGCAAGGCTATGTTTGAACAAACACAAATTCAATTCACTGGAAAGTTATCAGTGCAATTAATTCCTTTGCATATGTCTGAGATCTACCTCTTAGAAGCATTTCATGATAAATACAAGAGTAGAAGAGCAGTATCTGCTATCACTTCTTTGAATGTAAGTATTTTAAGGTTATAATCCCAAGTTACAAAAAGGTAACCGTTTATTAAATGTTATGTATCTCTCTCAAAAACCTGGATAGAAATATAATTTATGGATACATAGAGAATTCTTCTTACCTGGCTGAAACCTGCAAGGTAGCAAATTGGTGTCTTCAATGGAGATGTTGCCTGGATAATTACCACCCTGAGGCATGGCTAGGAGCAACTGAGATTAGAAGCTTTATAAATGATGTATTTATGGCTTTGAGTTGTTTGGGGTTTTTTTTCCCTCTTGGTTTATTGATCAAAAATCATTGAGGTGGGGAAGCCACACAAAAATGGAGCTGAAGTAGTGAGGGAGGCTGGAGTCAGTGTAAGGAATATAAAGCTTGTGCTGCTGAACATTTATTGACACACAAACAATGGTCTCTCAGCAGTGGGGAGGTGCTGATCTCTGGGACTCCGATCTGCAACCTCCTGGCTCCTCTTCCCAGAGCCCACTGCCCCATGGAGCCCTGTGCTGACAGCTCGGGAAGCAGCTCTGGACAGCACCTGTGGTAGGAAGCCTTCTGACAGAAAGTTTCCACACAAAACAAATTTATTTTAACAGATCCAAAACTTTGATGGTAAAATGCTGGCATCAGTTTAGCTCTGTCATGTAAGCAAACAAAGATGAAGGATTTCCTTTCACAATAATGCTTTCACTGGAAATAGGTTGAGTTATGGTATTATCAAGCTTCAAAACACCATTGTTTGAACAAACCTTAATTTTATTGAAATATTTTATTGACTCCAGCAGACATTTTCCTGAGATGGTAATTTAACTGTTGAAACAGAAAACTTCTCTAATTTGGGGTGAAAACTAACTTGGAGGTTTCAAGTAAAATTGAAATCTCCAATTGGGAGTTTTGACTGTGCTCAACATATGGAAGGAAACTTTAAATGGCAGGGTAGAGGAAATGTCCAACCCTGTTTTAAATATCTGCTTCCAAGAATGTGACTTCCAGGAATTAATTCCTGTATCAAGGACTCCGTGCCAGTTCCAAGTGTTGGTGTTATGGACAGGAATCAGCCTTGCAGTTCAGCTCCTGTGTGTCTGAAGCTGGGGGAGTGTATTTATAAGTGTTGAATGAAGACTGTGAAGAAAACATCTATAGAAGCTATCTATTTAAGATGCTGCTCCAATGGGGTTATGGCAGGAGGGGGTCCCATAGGGATGTTTTTTAGCCAAGTCTGCCTATGTGGGAGCTGTGAGGGAAGACACAAAGGTGAAAAGAAAGGGAAGGCACTTGAAGAGAAAGCTCCAGGCTGAAAAGCTGTTGCTGTTTATGATTGCTGAGCACAGCTCCCTGTGGCACTCTCCCCATCTGCCACTTGTGTCCACAGCCTGTTGTCCCAGGAGCTGTGCTCTCAAACGTGAGGCCTGTTGGGAATGCCACAGCTGAAGCTGTGAGTGCTCCCTGCTCCAGCTGTAGGATGAACTGGCTGTTACCTCATCCCAGAGCAGCTGACTGTGACTCTGCTCCAGAGCATCATGAGTGGGGACAGCAAAGAAGAAACATTTCAGCTGTGTTGACTAAAAATCAGCCTGCTGACTCATCACTGGAGCATGGCAGGAGAGATGGGAGCCTGGCCTTGCAAACCAGCCTCCTGCTGCCCTCTAAATACTGTGAGTCAGCACTGAGGAGTTAATTCCCTGACTTAAAATATTCTGTAGTATGTATCTGTCTCCTTGGCCAGCTGTCTGCTCTGGTCTCTGCTTGTCTTCACTGAAAGACTTCTTCCTCCTTGGACAGGTTAATATGAAAGCTCTGTGATGCACAGGGATTGGCACATGCTGAGAGGTGTCTGTTCCCTGGTTTTTCACTTAAAGCAGAAGATGAGTGTTGCTTTCTTGATGATGTTGGGCTTTGCAGACATAATTGGGAAGAAATACTAATACACCTTACTGATGTTGGTCACAATGTGGGAGGAATCCTGTACCTCTGGGACATATGAGTAGACCATGAGCTGTATCCTTTCTTCCCTGTCCTTGGCTTCTCCAAAGGAGCTTGAAGGAGATAAGAAATCTTCTGAGGCAGAGGGAGCAAAGATAATTTGTCCTAGATCACAAGGTAGGTGATGGACCAGGAACATACTTGAGAAATCTTGCATTGTAAGTCAGCGTCTATCCTATCAGCCATAGAACTTTGGGTTTGGGCTGAGAACATCAGATCTGAATGCATTCCTAGTGATACTTACCTAGGAACAGCATTTTCTACCTCATTTTGCCCTGGCTCTGGGTGCTGTGAGGAGGGTGGAGTAGGTGCTGATGCCAGTGCTGCAATAAAATGTTTCCCCACATCCAGACTAACGGCACTTGGCTAGCTCTGAGTGTTTAGGTCACCAAAAGAAACCAGTCCTGCTGGGACCAGGGCTGATGGCACCACTCTTGCAAGATTAGAGGTAAATGTCTCAGTGGTACTGAATGTCAGAAAATGGCCAAGTTTGGTAGTGTTTGGATCAGGCCATAAATGGTCACATCAGCCACAATGCCCTCCATGCCAGGATCATAAAAACATGTGAAATCCTCACCTGCCAGCTCCTGATAAAAGAGTAAAACTGTCCTGCAAATTCCCTGCAAATAAAACTGTGTTTAAGCACTTCCACCCTATAATTTGATGCCTTTTTTAAACTGCTCAAAGTTGATGACTTTGTACGGACAACTTCGGTAGATAAATATTATTCTTAAGTGGTGTAATGGTGGTTTGTTATGGTAATGTCCAGACAGCTCATACTGGTCCACTGGCTAAACCAGTGGAAAGTCACTTCCTAATTTTTCAAGTCTTTGAAGCTTTCAGGGTTGTACTTTCAAGCATGGTTACTGAGAGCATACAATAACTGAAAAACAATTGAACAAAAAACAATTGCACTAATTATTGAGGGTGGACCTTTCAGAAACTTTGGAGTTTGATCTTGCTTTTAGGAGAACTAATGCTCATCCAGTTTTTCACAGCCTCTACCAACAATTGCTGTAATGTTCTGGAAGCAAGTATTTCTTGAGTGAAGGTGCTTTTTGCTAATATTCTGTCTTGGAAAACCTTTGAGTAGGAACTTTCTCACACTCTACAAGCCAAAAGTAATCTTGCCTATTCCAAATGCACAAATGGAGAAAACATTCCAATTCAGTACTCTTTTGATGTCCAAACGTTTTGGCTCATGTTCTACTCTGGACGTGGCTAATATTTGAGGTGAGGAAGTTATCTGAGGACTGCTGCAGGAGTGTGGCTCTTTGTCCCTGCAGTAATTGTACTAAAGTGTCTTCTGTTAACCATTTTTGGGGGAAAAAAAACCATCTCTGGCTATTGTACTTGTAAGTGGATCCTCCCCTCTCACTTTAGAGCAGTTAACTCTGGGTTTGGACATGCAGTGAGCCACGAGACCTGGTGCAAGCGTGGCAGTGGAAATAAGTGGTAGGCACAATCCTAGGCAGAAATGTTCAGAACGGCTTTAACAGCACTAAGAAATGTTCAATGGTATGAAGGCAAAAAGCTTTGCTGGCATTCCAGGAGGATCTCAGGGAAGAGAAATATGGCACATAGTGCATAAATTTCTTTTAATACAGAATAAAGAGTGATCCAAAGGGGCTGGATGATTTAGTTGTTCTAAAACTGATGTATTTTGCACCAGACTTTAGAAGTAGCTGATTGTGTATGATATTGGTGTGAGTTTGTCACAAACCCCACAGGATTAAAGTCAGTGTAAGTCTGATGCTGACTTTCAAAGCTTTGTTTTCAGTTTGGAGTTTTTAATGGCTTTTAAGTCGCTGTTTGTAACTAGCTTGAGTCTGAATTTTCCTGTGTACCTTACACCAAGATATGTCACTCAGGAAATCCAGCATAAACCCAGAGTGCTGAATTTATTTTTGTTGTGAGGACACTGCTTGGAATAAGGTTCCTCACTGCATGGTACTGGGGATTTGTCCAATAGCCATTAGACTGGAACTTCTGAGGTTGGATCTGAAATTCAGGCTTGAAAACACACAAAAATGTCTGATCCGAAGTCGGGGGGAGAGACTTCCTATTAGGGTGGAGTGTTTACTTTGCTCTGTGATGTGTTTTTACAATGTTCTTTGTTTCTTCAAAGCTCTCTATGCAATCATTTAAGAAGCTAAAGGGTTGTCAGCCTTGTTAAAGGCAAGTCCTGGGAGTGTTTTTCAAACCACCTCTGATTCATCCTGCCAGTTCTCTCTCAGATATCTACTATACATGTAAACAGTTCACTTTTTGAGTTCCATGTTTCATGCTAAAAACCTGCTCCTGCACGTACTTATGAGCTTATGTTTTGTAATGAAAAGGTTTAGTCAGCAGCAGTAGGGTTATATTGGTGCTCTGTCAGTCTGTCCAAACATAATACTTCCTGCTCAGGACTTTCTTAAACTGCTTTTGGCTTTGCTATGTGAGGACCTCAGACTATAGCTAATTTAAGGATGAATTTAGTATATTTCTGTTGGAGTGTCTATAGAGCCCTGCTGCAGGCAAAGCTTTGAATGGTGGAAGCCCCAGCACTCATGAAGTAGCTTTGTATCATTTTTCATTGCATCAAGTGATTATGCCTTCATAGGGCATCCAGGATTCACATCCCATTCCCTCTATTCTGTAGGTCACAAGTTAACCCCAAAGAGATTGTGGTTGAAACCTACAGACCCTGTCCTCATGCAGTTACCTCTTTGCCTCCCTGTCTTGACTTCTTCCTTGATGGGATCGTTTCTGGGATGCATTAGGGGGGATGAGGTGAATCTGGTTTCCAGAAGGATTAAACCAACTGCTCTGTGTGCAGGACATTAGCAGGGATTAGGCTGTTGTTTTATATAAACAAAAGATGCAGACAGCTTGTTGATCAAAAACTCTCGAGGAAATATAAACTCCAGCATTCTGGATCAGCTGATCCTGTCTGCTGAGGTCCCCTTGATCTCCACACACACCACTGATTGTTTTGGGCTTGCCCAAATGCAGTGTGAGGGTGCTTTAGGTTAGAGGGGCTGGTGACACTTGGTTCCAAGGTCCCCTGGATGTGGCAGGGGGATGCACTGAGCATGGTTATTTCCCAAACTTGGAGGCACACCAGTCGTTCAGAGCCTGCCGCTTCCAATAAGCATGTACCATTCAAATCTGCCTACAGTTTAATTGTGGGCTGGAGTCAAAATGAAAATCCAGAATGAAAGCAGCTAATTCCAATCTGAAGCTGGGCAAGAGACACTGAGTTTGCTAAAAGGAAACACATTTCTATGGTAATGTCTCTCCTCTGAGACTGACAGTGTAGCTCAGTGTGCAGAACTGCTTAGAGAAAGCTGCCATAGGCTGTGGGAGGAAGTTATTGTTCCACAAATCCTGCAAAAAAAAAGGTGCTTTGTTGATCAGATGCTACCCAGGAGAAGGGACCTTACAGGTGCACCTGCTGGTCTCTTCTGGCTCTACAAACAACTCCTGCAGGTGTGTCCCAAATGCTGGAGGGCTTGCCTTGGGCAGTTTGATGCTGGGTGTACACAACTTGCTTGCAGCCTTAAGTGTTGATCGGTCAAGGTTTTTACGAGCAACCCAAGTCCTGGTGATGCTGCAAGGTTCCCAGAAGCTGTGGAAGTTCGTGCAGCAAGAGGGGGAGGGATGACACCATCCCTGCTGCCAGCTAAATCACTGAGCATATGACTGGTTCTGCTAAAGCCCTATACTGACCCCTCAAGCCACTGGAGCAAATTCCACCTGCTTTCCCCATCTTGTTTCAAGATCATAATCTTCTTTGCCTTTTTGTTCTCCTAACTGCAGGGGGGCTTGGCTTTTACCTGAGGGCAATATTCAGGCTGCAATTAGCATGGTGATGGAGGAAAACCTGGGAGAGGCTTAAGCAGTACCCAGTTCTTTTTCTGACCCTTGATTTCTACCACCTGATAAGAGCTTCCTCAGAAAGCTCACAAACAGCAGCTGGTTATACAGTAATGGAGATTAAGGAAAAGGAATTTGCTGGAGACCTCCATGCTCTGGGAAGTCTCTTGTTAAAACCCTGTTTTGTACTTTGCTATCATAGTTTACTTGAGTTATTCCAACCTCAAGGAAGGAAAAGGTGTGATGCCAACTCATGGGTCGTTAATTTCCAAGCCATGCTGGAAGGTGCAAAGGTGTGCATGTTTTGCTTGGTGGTTTACTGACAACAAATATTTGTTTGGAATATGTTTGTTAAAAGCAGAGCCCAGGACTGGCTTGGAGCTGCTCATCACACCAGTCTGTGGTGAGGTGTTAGGGAGACTTAAAGGCTGTGTGAGACTGGCCTAACAGGCCATGGCAGTCATTCCCAGCTTGAGATTTGCAGGATGATAGCAGGTTCAGAGTGTTATTTTTTTCTGTCAGCTGTAAGCTAATACTTGAGTAAAACTTACCTCCTCTAGTTACTCAGAAATTCTGCAGCCTCCAGGTCAGGAAATGTTTGAGCATGTTCCCCTCCAAGCTTTGCTGTGCAATATCTCATCTAATGCAGGTGATGCTAATGGCACTCAAATCAGCAGCACTCTCCTCTGGGGTTTGCTAAATTAAGATAAACCACCTCTGAGATGAAGAGGCAAAGTTTTGACTTGTGAACATATTGCTGAATACCTTGTGTTGTGCTTTTTGCCTGGGGAAATGATGGAAAGTCTACTCCTGGTGAAGTTTTAACTTAGGATGTTGTGTTCTGCCTTCCTTGAGCCTGATGCCTTTATTTCCTGGTGCCTTCTGTGGTGTGGAGCTGCTGAGCAGCTTTGTCTTGCTGCAGAGGTGTCTGCATTTCAGTGGGATAGAAGAAATCTTTCATGCACACTCACTTCTGCAAATACATAAACTGGTGACTAATTTTAAATAAATGAATAATCTCACTGAGTTGGAAATAGTCTGAATAAAAGTCCTCAGGGCTTTCCTGGGATTTGAATGGGTTCCACATGTAAAGCTCTTTGGGAAGAATGGCTTTGTATAAAATACAATTCTAAATGTTTGTTTGTAGTTACACAAAACTGCCTGCCTTCAACATTAGAGGAATACCTTCAATTTGTAGCCTAAACAGTGTAAGTGATTTGTTATAGGTAGTTTCAGATACCCTATTTTCTATGTCAGTTTTTATGCCCTTGCAGTTATGGTTTCTTATGGTTAAAAGGCTGGTCTTCCCCTTGTTGCTAAGAGAAAAACACACAAACAGAAAAGCAAACTAAATAGTCAGTTTAACTATTAATGAGAAAACCTTTTATTTGGTCTTATATTTAATGTCTCTTTCTCTTAATTTTTCCATTTGCAATACATGCATTTTACAAAGCAATAATAAGATTTTTTGAACAGGAGCATAATTAAGAGCATGCACTTTAAGACAATGACAAATTGGGTGTGTAGAGTTTAATATGTGCCTCAGAAAATGGTATGGCTGTGGAACTGTGCAGCTTTAAATCAACTCTCTGTATTCAAAACTATATCCCAGGTTTTATTATTCGATCTTGGACGCTGTTTAGCTATGACAGTGTGGAATTTATACATATCCCCAGTGCTGGTCTGATCAATGTCATTATAAATAAACATAAGTAAAAGTTGCGGGTTTTTATTGTGCATTTCAGACTTAAAATAAGACACCCACCCCACTGGCTTTAGTCACTCTGCAAGCTGTGGTTTTTCAACTAGACAGTGGTAAAGGCTTGGAGGGAATGTTGTGGTATCCATGGTTTTATCTGGGGTTTGTGTGCTTCGGTGTTAGATCTTGGTAGTCAACAGTGAGGGCTTTTCATGTGGAAATACCTGTTGCTTTGAAATGCCTATACTTTTAAAAAACAAAAGCCTTAAAAACATGAAACCCTGAAAACTTGGCCTGAGAGGGCATCCTCAAGAAAATGCTGTCAAATCACGTATAACAGCAGTAAATTCTTCCCCCAAATATGCTGTGAAGGACAGTATGGATTTATGTCAATATGCATTCCAAATGAGGAATTTGGATTCATCTGGGTTTTGTTCAGATCAGGTAGGATGCAGTTTTGTAACTAAAATGAAGTATTTGAAGAACTTTTTTTCAGCTTTTCACTTCTGCAAATCATCAATTTCCTGCCAGAAAAGGACACTTTGGAAAAGTAGAAATCAAAATAACTGTCCTGACTTGCTGCATTATGGCACAGCAACCATAACCATGTGGGTCTCAGCTATTCTTGTTACTTCTGTGTGTGTCAAATATCCATAACTTTCTACTCTTAACCCATTATTTAAATAGAAAAGGGGGTATCTATTTGTGTGACCTAGAAGATAATCTGATTTCTTGGATGAGATGTTTTACACTTCACACAGAATTATTTTCTAGCTCCTGGGTGATCATCAATGTGGAGACTCTTTTTCTTTTCTGGGGGATAAACTATATTATTGGAGCAAAGCCTCCCCAGCACAAAACTTCACCATAAACATACATATTTTGATGAAAAGCTTATCCCAAACCACCTCAGTTAAGGTTCTGCTTTAGAAGCTTATAACAAGATCTGTATCAGAACTGACAATCCTGTAGATGAGCCCAGTGTGTTGGGCACAGAAAAGTAGAGCAGGGACATGAACAGAAACTTTAAATATCCCTGAATGTCTTATCCACTAAACTAAAGCAAACAAAAAAGCTTATTATTGTCTTTTTGGTAAAACATTCCTTCAATCCTGGCTGTTGCTCTCTGCCAAAACTTCTCATCCGGGTTTAATCATCACTTTTGACTGTAAGACTAACAAACATTTATCTAAACACTTATGTAAAGGCTTGTACTATTGCTTTGGTATGAAGAGAAGTACATAAATTTTGATTGTCTTTGTTAGAAAAAAGTGTGATCCTCATGAAGTGCTAGAGGCACTTTAAGATAAATTTGGGGTTTTTCCTCTTTTCCTGTGCAGCTGTGAGAAGGTTGCTGATGGAAGGCAAACCCCACACCACTTCCAGCCTCTCCTAGACCTGTCTCTTCAAATACAGCCAGCTCCTGCCACCCTGCTGCTTCCTGCTGCACCTTGGCCTGGGCATCTCTCCTGAGATCTTCCCTTTTGTCGTGTCTTACAAGCCTTTGAGTGACCTTGTCTGAGACCTCGTGCTGTTTCTCATCTTTATTTCATATATCGGGGTGTTCCTTCCGTAACTTGTCATTAAATATGATTCCAGCAGGCATTTCTACAGCTCCAAACACTTGCAGAATAGTCTGTGTATTCCATAAGAAGTCCAAAGACACAGTGGGTCCAGTCTTCCTACTGTTGTTATGTAAGGAGCAAAATAGAAAAGTATCAAGAACGACGTTGTCTTGCTTTTTAGACCATGTTCCTGAGGGTTTTGATTTCTGTCCAGCCATGGTCAAATAATCCCTTGTTCTTGCAGATGAGCAGTGAATTTCCAGTAGGGATGATCTTAGGAGACTGGTAAATCCACATGTAGTTTCATCTGTTCCACACGTTTTCTCCTTGCTTTCTGCCAGCCAGTGTTTCTCTTGAACACTTGGATTTTCTGTAGAAAGCCATCCTTGTCCCATTCCTAAGCTTCTTGTTTTTCTTCCCCAATGTCCAAATGTTTCTCTTTAGATATTTTACACTGTCTGTTTTATCAGGTGCTTAAATCATCAAAGAAAGCTCTGTTCTAAAGCTCTGTATAATTATCAAATAATCAAGTTGCTGATATCTGATCACTCTTTAAATGTGAGTTTTGCATATTACTCAACATATGTGGAGCAACTTAGCTGTAAACGGTAACCTCCTGCTCAGAGGATACTTGGGAGTTCCCCACTAGGGAGAGCTTTTTGTAAATGGTCCAAGCTGACAAAAAGCTGCAGTTGAAGCTGAAGATCAGATTTTTAGATTTCTAGGCTAATCAGACATGAAGATACTTCTGTGCATACCTGGGGACAGTTGAAGTGTTTCATGCTGAATGCTCATCTGCCTTTAGTATTTTTGAATGCTCTTAAAAAACACTTGGCTTCTCCTAAATATGAAGGTCAGTTCCATACTGTGGTCACTGGGATGGGTGCGTCCAAACTAGCATCCACCTAACTAATAGCTAAATAATCAGACTTCAAGAGGAATGGTTTGATGGCTCTCTACCCCTGGGGCATCTACTGGGTTATTTCCCTGTGCTCCTGCACTCTCAACTGAGCTGGCTCCCTGAGTCCTGTTCTGCGCTACACTTCTTCTATTAATATTTGTGGTGTTTATATATATTTATCCAGTATATTATAGGCAAGACTTCTTTTTCTGTGGCACTCATGGTAGACAAATTATGCCCTATTCAAAGCCTGTAGTCTTTATTTACAACACTTCTGTAGCAATAAATCCCTTTGTGATGCTTAACTCTGAATTAAGAAGGAAATTAGCATTCCTTTTCAGTAGATGCTGTCAGAGTGGCTGCTGAGCTGTACTTCATGCAGAGAAAGCTGTGGCAGTGGGTGGGCTGAAGAGCTCTGTTCTGCTCCACTGCCTGGGGCATGGAAAAGGAGCAGTGCTGGGTTGTACCCCTCCCACACCATCCTGGCACAGGCAGCTTGGTGTTTGACAGCAAATTGTAACAGGTGTTGATAAAACAGGGTGAGGATGGCAGAGACTTCTGCACCATCCTGGCAGCTCTGCCTTGGGCATCTCTAAATGCAGATAGCCATGATTTTCTATCTTTGGATTAAGCTGTTCCTAAATGTTTGGATTTGCAGGGATACCATCCAGCTGTTGCATACCCCTTCTGCATGTCTCTTCTCACAATGTCCTTTTTCAACAAGATATCAACAGTCTGAGTGCAAGAAAAGAGGAAATGTTTCAGATCCCCCCATTTCTGAGAACTGTTGTGATACACACTTGCATAACATGGGTACATTCAAATTCTATAGGGTATTGTCTGAATCTGGGAGGGTGGGAGCTCACACATGATGTAGGATGATCTCATCTGGCTGTCAGGAATGTTTCTTTCTACCCATCTGCTTGCAAAGCTCTTGGGTAAGAATTATCCAAAAAAAAACCCCAAAAAACCCAACTGCAGAGTGCCCAGGATGTGAACTGGCTTATTATGTGACAAACAAAGCAATCAATAGGAAAAAATAAATAAAACACTTTAAAGACAGAGCTAGAGTCTCTGAAGCCACATCAATGTTTTGGGAGAAGTTTCCAGACTGGCATCAGCTCTCAATAATTTTGATTTCAGTTGTGATACGATGTGGCTGAGAGGTTGGAGTTCAGCTTGACTGTTCTTAATAATGTCAAATGTCACAGACTGCAGTACCAGCCTAAAGATGAGCTTGGGATTTTAGCTCTCCTCATTTTTCAGGTTTTGAGCTGAATTCTACTTCCTTGGAAAAAGCAGACAAATGGCTAAAACCTCCAGACTTTGATTGCTAGGTAAGATGGATTTGGAATCAAACTTTACTTGGGAGATCTTGGTGCCTCCAGTTCAAATGTCAGAATAAAGGACTTCAGCAGGGTGAAACTTCCTGACACATCTCTCCAGAGCAGGTGTACTTATTGTAACAACAAAACAAACCAAGAAAATTCTAAAAAAGCCCAGTTACCCAAGAGAACAGTAAGAGAATAAATTTATTTAGTGCTCAGTTCTACCTGTATTTTAAATAGATGGCTGCTCCTCGGGGGAGAAGATGCTGTAGCATGTGAAAGTGATTTTCACATGTTGTAGAGGGTGCAGGGAGTATTTTGAATCTGAAAAAATACATGACAGTGCCATCAAATAGCTCTGAATCGAGGAATTTAATCTCACCTTGCTTAGCCTATGTCCAAATATGAGTGCTCCCAATTTTAAATGGGAAAGGAAGCTATTGCATTGTATTGGATATACTGTGGAGAGTTGCAGGGTCAGAGACTTCCTTGAGAAATCCAGACAGATGTGGAGCAAAACCAGCTTTGAGCAGTTAGGGCTTAGCTGAATGTCTCCACTTCTTTTGGCTTCTATTGCTGGAATTTCACTGCTTGCTAGAAGAGGCAAGTTGTTGTTTTCCACAACTGGGATGAGAACAAACATACTTAGCAGTAAAAATCTTCAACCAAAAGAATATTTGGTTTATTTTAATACCTCTTTCTTTCATCTTAGGTACAAATAAAATTTTGCCTCATAATTCCAGCAGAATAGATTGCCCTAGTTGTTCTTCCCAAATATATCTTCATGGAAAAATAAGAGCTTAAGGATCATTTTCAAGAGAGAATGTGTGAACTGCTTATGTAGCTCATATTTGACAAATTAATCAAATCTCTAATTCTAATTACCTCCAAGGTTTATAATGAAGCCTCACATTAACACTTGAGAAATGCAAGGACTGACAAGTGGATATTTTTCCGTGTCTAGCTGCTTTGCTGCCTCACAAGAGTTGTTGGATAAAGTGAGGGACAGTGCATGTGTCTCAGCAGGAGCTGATTGAGCTGTCACAAATGCTCATTAAGTCAGAAGGTGAGGAATAACACACAATTGAATAGTGGGTGTTTGAAACTATTCATATTCCATCATCACTTTATGTATAAATTTGATAACCACTGTGAGATGCTTGTGATTAATTTCTATGGCAGCAATTCCGTGCCCAAGAAGGAGGAAAGGGAAATCTGTCCCATCAAATACAGAGGGGGAAGGAATTGTTTCTCTGGTGCTTGTTTGGAACCACAGAAAGGCAAATGCCCCCCTCTGATGCAGTGCTCAGGTACCACCATAGCTGATGAAACCCCTATTTTATTTATTTTTTAGAGGTCTGCTTTTTTTTTGGAGAAACCACTTAGCGGTATCTTGAAGGGGGATTTTTAGAGCTGTAATAATCTAACTGGAACTGAATTTAGGCACTGAAAAAACAAAGTAAAACCAAAACCCCATCAGTACCAAAAACTTTGGTATTGCAAAAGCTTTGAAAGGCACCAAAGGATTCAGAAGTTAGATTGAAATGAGCTCAAATCTTTTGGCTGGATAGTCTCAGCCTACATCTCTTCCCTGTGATGACATTCTGTTTCCAGTTGCATCTGTGTCTGGAGCCCTTTCCTTTGAAAGATATCCCTCATTTGAAGAATGAGGTGTCATAATCCATGGGGCTTCCAGCAAAACCTTGAGGCTACAGCACTGCAGATGGCTGCAGCCAGAAGCCATTGTGCAGCTTGGAATCCAAGAAGCCTCAGATACAGTCAGATCTGTTAAATGTCTCACAAAGTGCAGGGATGATGCTGTTTAAGTGGGAGCAATGTACATTTTAAGCACATCTGGTGGATTCCTCCATGGGAGAGAATATTCTGCATGTTGGTGGGACAGCAAACATAAAAATGAACAACTCCAATTCATCTTTTGGTCATTTCAAACCTCCTAAAGCATCCTAATTCTTGTTGCTACTGGCATGTCTTAGCAGGGTACCAGTGGCAGGGAATTAGCTTCTGTTAATGTGAAGAATGTCATCAGAGTGCTGGATGTTTTGTGGATGCTGGTTTGAGAGTAGACAAGCCCTGTGTGGACAGAGAAGGTAGAGGATGCTGGAATATTTTCCGTTCTCATCCCTACATTTTCATGAGGGAAGGGGCAGGTTGGCTTCCTGTAGATGCTGTGAGCATTTACCCTAGTGGATTTGGAAGGTATGTGAATAGTTCATAGGTCTTGGGGAAATTTTACCTGCTTGAATATTATGCACTTTCTCCTTGAGGTGAATTGTGACTTACAGGAGTGTAAATCAGTCACGAATTTGTGGCACCACTCATTTGAGGCATGAGCCAACACTTGCAAATGCTTACGATGGTGCCAGAAACAGCCTGCTTCCCTTCCTGGGAATGACACCACCTTCTCTGGAAGGAGGGGAGCTGCTGGGGCAGGGAAGGTGAATTGAAGCCCCTATTTTTGATGGTATCAGAAATGATTAGCAGGACTGATGTGGTCATTTTTTGCCCTTTGACTGAAAGATTGTGGTGTTCTAATTGGCAGTACTAATTTTAAAGCATTTTGTTTCTTGTAGTTATGCCAATGTGAGTATGTTAAGCAATTCTTACTTGCTTTTAAAATCCTTTTTTATAGGTCTGGTGTGCTTGCTAAGTTGAATGAAACAACTATCAATTTGGTCTCCTAAAAAGGAATATTAGCTTTGAGGAAAACAATTTGTTTTCCCCTTAGCAGCACCTCCCTTTCATTTCTATTTGTTTCCCTTTCCTAGTTCCTCTGAAGTTCAGAGGTTTTGTAGTGTCAACTGATGGTCATTTGGGAAACTCTTGATATAGTGAGAGGTAGGAGTTGAATGTTTCTATCTCTGATTAAATAAATTTCTCTAATTTCTTCTTAATGAAAATATCTCTTGTTTGTTTCTTTGTTCCCATCTGGGAGAGATTTTTGAGCAGTGACTTTCTAAAAATGTATGGCTGAATTATCTGCTGCTGCTCTGATTTTAGTGGAGTTGGGCCAGCAGAGACTTTGGCCCAGGGCTTGTCTATGTTTCCCAGAAATGCTTTTCTGAGCAGATTTGCCTTGTTTCCCAGAGAAACCCTAACCCCATTTAGTGCTCTGATTCAGGGGAGTTTGTAAATGCAAGAACCACATTGCAAGGTGTAATATGGGAGTGAAGGCTTTGTGTTTATAGCGCATGAAACAGTCAGTAGTAACTGTATATCCTCACAAAATCTGAATATAGGGATCTGTTAGTCTTGTTTGCCACCTGAACATCTCTTTTCCCCCTAAAACTCTTGAGTGCATAAACCAACTTCTTATCTATCCCAGGACCAAATCAAGTAGTCGATTTCCCACTTCGATTTAGTTGAGATTTAAACCTGGCTTGTGAGCAGGTGCTCACTGTGCAGTAGCTCACTTCAGCTCAGCTATGAGAGACATCCATACATTAAAAAGATCCAACCATGGAATAAGTAGGCTGAAAGCTGATGCCCACTGCCTTGTGCGTTTTTTTCTTACTGGTATAAGTGATTTCAGGACACTTCTTGGAAAAGTAACAATCTATTATGGACAATTTGGAGGGATCTTTGTCTAAATCTGCCTTAGAAGGTCAGCTGGGAGGGGCTTGCGTGATGCATTGCTGCTGTTGGACACTTGCAGAGCAGAGGAGCCTTGCCATGCTTGTGGCTTTAACTGCCAGTGCTGGGAAATCTGTTGGATATAAACATTTGTGATCCTTCATAGTAAAGTTGTGTAACTCACCAAGCATTCTGTCAAGTGAGATGAGCCAAACTCGATGCCAGGCCCATGTTATTGCATTTTCCTTGGGCCAGTGTTCTTTATTAGTCCCCAGTGGGACTTCTGTTGCTCGTTACAGGATGAGGTGCTTGTCACTGAATAAGGTGACCCGCTTGGGCTGAGTCACACTGAGAGAGTGCCTCTGTCCTTGGAGTGACAGAGGGCATTGCAAGAGGCTAAACCTCCAAAAGGAATGGGTCACAAGCAGCATGTTGAGCTCCAGAAGTCAGATACCTATACATACTTCTATAGGTATCTGAATTCCTTGGAGTCCCTGTTTTATCCAGGGGGTTACGGTGAAGGCATCTGGTCTCTAATCCTAACTCACAGCTCAAAATTTGGCTGTTGGGATCAACCAAAAATAGGTATGTGGAGGATTCCTTGCATTACTGCAGCTTCCAGACCTTGCTGCAAGTGTCAGGCTGGTGGACTGCGCACCTTCCTGAGAACAGAGTGAGTTGCTGGCTGGTTCAAGTGGTCCTTTTTGCACAACTGGCAGTGAGTCTCTGCTTGCTCATTGGATGGGGAACAGTTGTGGCATCTCTCCCTGCTTTGAGCAGAGGCACAGCATGGCCTCGTATCCCTGTATGAAAGGCCCCAGCCTTACTGACTATATGCCATCATATGAGTCACTTCAGAGCAATACTATTCCAAGCTGTCTGAGCAACTGTGAGAAAGGTCCTGGTAGGAGCAGTTTTCAGAGTGTTAGTCCAACTGGATCTGTCCTGTCCTGCTGTTTCCCAGCATCTGATGTTGCAGGCAGATTTAAGAGCAGCTGACCACAGAGCTAGAGGGACACTTCCTAAGAGAGAGACCACCTAAAATTTCTGCCTGAAAATAGGAATAGTAACTAGGGAAGAACCTTCTGTAGGTGAGAAGAAAGGTTATGGCTGGCTGTGTGTGTCGTGACGGCCCCAACAGCGACATATGGCCTACTCCTGCTTAGAGCAACTTTATTCTCCTTTTTCAGAAACTTTTCTGGGCTATGTTGTAAAGGGGCCCTCCTGTTGGGGCCTAGACCATGTAACTGAATACCAGGCACAGATGTGTCTGCAGCTTTTCTTTCAAAAGAGGAGCTGGATATTTGTGTGACCCAGCAGCTCAGAAGTTCTGGAGGGTGTGAGGGTGAACCCATCACTTCCAACATCTCTTTGGGAAGGTTCAGTAAGAGATGGCGAAGGGAGAGTGACAATGATGGAGACAATGTTATGCTCCAGTGGCTCTGGGCAGTAAAGTGCTATTCTCAAGCAGACTGGATGGAAAAATCCCTTCTCCTTCAGCAGGGCCTGAGCAGACAAGGCACAAGCTATTCCTCCTGCACCTGTCCCAGTTCAAGGACAGGAGTAAGTCTGGGCCACCAGTTCTGTTTGTCCCAGAGCACTGTAATCGTTTACCATAAAACACCAGCCAGCGACGCTTCCCTGAAGCACACTCTGAATAAATATTTTTTTCTCCTCCGTCTATTTCTGTAGAAAGGGTCTTTTGATGAAAATACCATTGGTATGTTTGAAAAAAACAACCCCTGAGTAGTTATTTACTGAGTCCTTAAAATACACAGGCTGAGTAGTTGTCTGCTGTGAATGCCTCATCTGCAGTGGCAGTGCTGAAATGCCCCATCTCAGTCTGGAGGCTCCAGACATTTCCTCCCTGTGCTGCAGTGATGTGGCTGTGTTTGTGTGGGTCCAAGGGGAGAACCTCTGCCACCACTCCCTGCCTGATCAACGCTGTAGGGCACAGCCAGAGTCTCAGCCTTGAAAGACAAGGGACACTGAAACCTGCAGAAGATGTCAAAGGGCCTTGGGAGGTTTCAACATGTTACTCTTCTGTTGGTACATAGGGCTGGAGTCAGTCTTGCCCTTCAATATCATCTAACAACAACTTTAATAGAGTTGAAGGAGTTTCATTGTGGATTTTGTACCTCTCATGTCTCTGCCTGGAAAGTGCCAGCAGTGTGGCGCTGCTTTCTTCATCCAGCTGAACATTCTAAAACCTCAGGCAGTGAATACAAGGGTCACCATCTACAGCAAGCAGCACAGCTGTCCCCTCACTGAGATCCTGCTCCAAGCAAACAGCACTGTGGGAACTACAGCTTGGGTGGAAATCTGTGCAATGAGTGACTTGGCAAAACCGTCTCAGAATACGCTTTTTACTAAATGTGACCTATTTTGCCACAAGCCAGATGTAAACATACATATAATACATATAAAAAGGGTGTGAAGTTGAGAGGCTGATGAAAGGTTAATCTATAAGCAGTTGATAAATCCTTGACCTCTTTCATATCTCACTGAGCTTTTTACAGACTAAGGAGCTGTAAAATTGTAATCACCCCAAGACAAAAATGTCTATGAATCCTGATGACCAGCAACTCAGATGAATAACCAGCTCCTACTGGAGAGTGAAACAGGAGCCAGCAAATGGAAATAGTCTTGGTTTGTTTTTGGTTTTGCAAATATTATTTTCACTCATTGTGTGTATCTGCTATAATGTACTAGGGATGCTCTGAGGTATGGGTTGTGACCAGGTCTCACTAGCCAGGAATTGCTCATTTTTTATTTTGTCCTGATTTAGGGAAGAATGCAACACCATACTTACTCTAAGTTTTTAGCTACAATTACGCCTAATATTCCCTGAAGCTTAAGCTAGCTCAGATGGGGAATCCAAAAATAATTGTGTTTGGGAGAAAAGCGAAAATGAGTGAGCTAAGCTAAGTGTTCTGTTCCTTATGCATCTAAGAGAGAAACTAAAATACATTGATGGGAATACAAATCAATTAATCCTCCAAGTCTCTGAGATCCCTTAAAAAATTCAACCATACTCTCACTAAGAGTTCTTAAAAAAAAAAAGTTTTTAATCAGTGTCAGTCTGCATCTTAATGTGCCTAGAGTAGCTCCTAACTTGGTCCCATGCCTAAGAGCCTTTAGGGTGTTTAGATGTCTGCCACTGACCTAATTCAGTCTAAAAGAAAATGAGACCTAGAGTCTGAAATTAAATGGTGCTTTCTCATATATAACCTTTTAGCTAGCTGGTGTAAAAGAAGTCATAGTGGTCCGACTGCTGACCTCCAGCAGCTTATTCTATTGGGTCTTTTTTTTTTTTCCTATCATGGATAAATAACTTGATTTATCTAGAACCAGATCAGTTTTGTAGTTGATTTGTTTGCCTGTCTAATCATTAATTTTTAATTTTTCTATTAATCATTAGTATTTTCTTATTATTCAGCAAGGCTTGGTATTTTTTAATATAATCTTAGCAAGGAATTTACTGGTGTGTTTTGGCTGCTTTCTCCACTAACCAAGAGGTGCTATGTTAACACTTCTGCACAAGTCACCAGAACCTACTGAGTGAATCTTGTTCTGCACTTTCAAACCTAGTATGGGTGAAAATGTTGGCTATGACTGTGCTGTTGAAAAGGTGATGTGAATATTTTATGATCTTTTATCACATCTATGGTGTCTTTTCATGGGGCACTGAAATTCCTGGTAAGAATCTAAATTTATCAATATACTACTGTCATGCAGGTGTTGAAACCAAGAACCTTTTGAGGCTTAATGATGTATGAAGTCTTTCTGCATGATTCTGGGGAAGATTGCTGAAAAGATCCTTTTTATGCTTCCAGTGTCATGCAAAGAGCTGTCAGTCTAAGCTGGAGTTCAGTTCTTCACATTTAAACTTGGGGAGGGGGTGTTTGAACCAAACTTCTTTGTATAAATAGTATGTGATTGCTATTAATATCTGAAATATAGTCTTCCTTAACAGCTTCAAAATCCACTTAAATACATGCCTGAACTGAAAGCCTCCAGCTTCCCATGTCCCCAACTCATCTAACTCCAGAGCTAGATTTGTGTGGGTAGGAAATGCCTATTTTAAACACATCTTTTGAAATGTGCTGTTTAAGGGCTGGAAATTGTGCCTCTCTTCTAGGCATCTTTCATTTTCCATAGTTCTCATGCTAGTGTCCTAATAGTATTGACTGTACTTATGTTCAGTGTTAAGGGGAGGATGGCTTTATGCTCTTCTCTCCCTGGCTCATCTCCAGGCCACAGTGGTGGGCCAGCAGTAGCAGCACAGTGGCTTTGCTCTCCAGCGCTGTGTTTGAACACTTTGTCTTTTTTTAATTTCATGCTCATCCACGTTGTCATGCAGACAGCAGTCACTCATGTACTTATTCGTATGACTGCCTGTTCTGCTGCTGTTTGCATGGGGAAAGAAGATGCTTGGTGTGTTCAACAGCCTAGAGAGCCACGTGCCCCATTCCTGAAGTGAGCCCTTTAAGCGCTTTTAAGTTACCATAAAAATTTCTCTTTTGTATTAATACAGCTCTTGTCCTAAAGTAACAAATGGCACAGGATTTTTCACATCCAGCTTTCTCCTTGCAGTGGCACAGGTTGCCCAGAGAAGCTGTGGCTGCCTCTGGATCCCTGGAAGTGTCCAAGGCCAGGTTGGACGGGACTTGGAGCAGCCTGGGATAGTGGAAGGTGTCCCTGCCCATGGCAGGGGTGGCACTGGATGAGTTTTAAGGTTCCTTCCAACTCAAACCATTCTGTGATTCTATGATGAAATTTGGTGTATAAATGTACATTTTGAGCTGGCATTTATCACTGTAGACAAAACGAAGCTGGGCTAGGTATTATATTTAAAGAGATGATAATAATACTTGCTGTGGTTACAGGCTTCCCACAGTACAAGGGAAACACGACAAATCCAAGCCAACTATTTTTCCAAATTTTGTGCCAGAGTTCAGTTTGCATAGGTGGCAGTATTGGAAACTCTCCAGAGAAAGCTTTTTATCTGGCCATTCATTTCTACCAGCTCTTCTCATCTTGAATCCCACTCAGGCTGAGCCTAAACCTGCCATGGCTGCAGAAGCCAACCACTGTGCTTTCCAAAAAACTCACAAGTTTCAAACCTACCACAGACTGAGACAAGCAAATCTCAGATAAAGGCCAAGCTGGGGTTTTCCATGTCCTCTGCTTATCAGAGCCAAAAGCCCTCTTCTAGCAAGCTGAATTCATCCAAAGGAACTAAAAGGAGAATATTGATTATTGGCTGCTTGCTTTCTACACAAACATATAGCTTTCCACTACTGACATCGGCAAGTAAAATATCATGTGTTGTGCTCATGCCCCCCCACAGGTGGATTGGAAAATGCGAATTTGCTTGTGGCTGTTCTTGGTTCTCCTCAGGCAGGTTGGAGGTGAGAGGGGAAGGGGCTGGAGTTCCCTCTGCCATCAGGAGTTGTGTCTGTGCCCTGGCCAAGTGACTGACATCTCTGAGTGAGAGCACCAAGCACTTGATAATAAACCTTGGGATGAGATCTCAGACAAATGCTCTGTTGTAGTGAAACTTTTGGAATTTGGGCTGTTGTCCAGTATCTGAAGATACTGAACACTCATGGTCCACAAATAATACAAGAAAAATTCTGAAACACTTCCATATCATAGATACTCTTCTACAATATACACATATGGAAAAAAAAAATCCCAATGGTCTTTTTGAGCAGTTCTACCAACTGGCCACTCCCTCCAAGCCAGTCCCTTTCTGGAAACCAAAGCTCTTGGAAGCTGAGTCTTTTGATCTGGGGAACTCTTTTAGCAGTCTTGGAAACATGACCTCCTCCTTTCAGAGCAATGTCTCTGGATGTGTCTGCAGGAAGCCAAAAGGAATGGTCACAAATGGGGTCACCTCCCAAGTTCAGGGTAATAGATGGGTGAATCTCTAAGCAGCTGATGGCAAACAGTGCCCCGTAGGTTGAAACCTCTTCTGCACTGTGTGTCTTGAGAGCAGTAGTTAGTCCTAAGGTCTCCTAAAATTTCTGAAGTCACCAATTGTCTCAAGGCTTGAACAGCCTCTGAAAACCTTTGACTCTTCTCTTCTATTGGAAAGCAAAGGAAAGATCAAAATCTCATGACTAAGCAAACTCAGGATATTCTCATAAAAATTTTGAAGGCGAGGTTCCCCTGTCCTCCAGAGAATATTAATACTTTCTGCTGAGTTTTGAAAAGTCAGGTGACACCAAAAAGAAGAGCCCCTTAATGACACCGGGTGGAATGGCTGATCTTGGATGTGCAGTCCCATGTGCAGAATATGCTCCCATGGGATTCCTTTCCTGTATTAGGGTAACTCACCAGATTGGATTTAATAGATGAAAAAGTTTTCTCTGTTCTCTAGGCCAGGAGAAACAGGAGCTGTGCAAAGTTGGAAGGCATTGCCAGCTGGAAGTAAAGGGACCCCTCTCATTAGAGACCTCATGAGCCTGGGGTTAGAAAATTAAACTGAAGCAGAATAGGAGTATCAGCAGAAGGTGGAACTTGCCAGTTCGAAGCAAAATGCCTACTAAAACAAATATCCTTACAAACCTATGCAGCTGGATTGATTGGCAAGCTTGATTACTCATCCTTTCCTGTCTAGACAGAGCTAGTTTTTAGATTTCATATAAAAAGGTAATACTTATCATGTTTGATGGCTGTCTTGGTGCTGGCATGAGGCTCCATGAATTACTGTCAGTTTGATTGGAAATGGAGTTTGGGAAAGCATCAGTAAAATGGCTTTGACTTCTGCTGTGTCTTACTGGAAGAAACCTGCTTTCCTCTGCGGGGGTAGAAGAGAGAACCTTTCCCTGCCTCCTTTTTGGAGTTCATTTACAGAAAATGCACTTGGCCTATCCTAGGCTGCCATATTTGAGAAAATCTTGGTCCATTCATCTATAAATAAGAAATATTGCCCCATGCCAGGTTTTGACATAAACCTGAACCAGAGCAAAGTTGTCCAAGGTATCAGATGTATGGAGGAGGGAAGTAGATTAATTTGTACCTGGAAGACTTTTATATCTTGGGGACAGCATGGCTTGTTTAGAACTAAAAAAGCAGAAGGTTGACCTGTGTAAGATGGGCCCCAGGCTTTACACTTTGTACAACGATGATGAAGCTTCCAAACACTCAGTGCATGCCCAGGCAAGGTAAATTCCTTCTGCTGCTCTGGTTGAAAGTGCTTTCTCCTTACTGATATGGAAAAGTGGGGATGAGGAGCCCCAGAGGTGGCTGTGTCCTGGGCAGTCTTTAAAGGGAGCTGTTTTTCAGTCCAATCAGTTGCACATGGAGCATCAGAGCTGATTTGAGCCAGTCCAATGTGTTTTGATAGACTCCAAAAGGTCCAAGGGAAACGAACATGAGAAATAGTTTTGACCTTGTCAAAAAACGTTAATTTTGTTGGAGAAAGGGGGTTCACTCAAGCCTTAAGCAGGTATTTGAGCCGTCCTTTCATCTTTTATGAAGCGCATTATGCTAAGTGCTCTTTGGCCGCTCTTTGGGGGAGCTGGCACAAGCAGTACTAAGGAGCTCATTTAAATAGAGCTGGCCTCATTAGCATTCCAGATGCTGAAAATGTGCACAGCTGGATCACTGCCAAAAAGCAGGCCTCTTCATCTGTGGCTTTCAGCTGGCCTAAAAATAAAGTTCAAAGTGACTTTATTAAAAATCTCCCTATATGTGTACCTATATAGACATATGTATTTATACATACATAAATACATGTTATGACCAGGCTGATGTTTGCCTGTTGCCTGCCTAAAGGATGAAGTCCTTCACTGTCTTGTGCTGGTGGAGGTGGTGTGAGGTTGTAGGAACTATGTGCACCTCCAGGTGTTGAGGTGACAGGTCAGGTTTGCCTCCCAGCAGCGTTGGGATGCTCTGTTGGCTCCTGAGCTCAGAGAGCTGTCCCTTTAGACTTCTGTGTCCCCCCAGTCAATAAGGTTGTATCCCCTCTGTGACCAGCCTGGGACGTCATCATCCATGTGCAACTCTAACTCCTAGTGAGTAGGAATGTTTTGAAACCCAGCTTTTTCAGTAAAAGTTGCAATAGGTGATTGTATGACAATAGCCACTCAGCTGAGGAAAGAAGCAGATGAAATGATTTTAAGAAGTACCAAAACAGAAAACAGAATAAACCAAACTTGTGGCAATGTATAGATCCTCAGTACATCCTTTCCTTAAGGACTTTGTGCTATTTGATACTCAAAAAGAGAATAAAGTATACAGAGAAGGACAAAAATAGATCAGGGGTGCAGAATGGCTTTTGTACAAGAGGTGACTGAAAGTGTTATTTGTTTTAGCACGAAGAGAGGAACAAGAGAGAACTGTCTTTATCTGCATGACCTGCAGGGAGGAGATCAGTAGGACATGTGTAGTCACTCATGACTTTGAAATCAAAGGCTAAATTTCTAGTTAGAATCTTCAAAAAATTTTCAAAAAAAGTGCCACCTATGTTTAAATTGTGCTGTACATCTATTTCTTTCATGTGTTATCAGCAGAAAGGAGTACCTTTCTCTGGCTACTTGGTGAAGCTCTCTCTTCACCAGATTCTGCCAGTTCCTGGGTTTCCAGGCATGGGAGTTTCTACTTGGGATCTTAAAAATGTCTCATCCATCTACCTGAGCAAGTCACTCAGTGACACAAAGCAAATGAGGGATGGTGAGGGAGAAGCTTCATAAATCACAAATGTGAATGGAATGGATTTTAGGAGCAAGGGAAGAGTGAGAAAAAGCTCAGCAATTTTAATGCAGACCAAGGCTGGGGGAGATCAGTGTCAATGAATATCACCCAGGAGGAGGAGGAGTGGTGCCTGCAGAAGGTCAGCAGTGTGCCGGCAAGTCACAGCTGTGCCCAGAGAGGAATGTGGCTCCTTCTGAAAGGGAACTCTGGTTTCCTGGAGTAATGCTGCACCATTGCAGGCCTTTCAAGGATGTCTGAGATGGGAAATATCTGTCTACCGTTTGTTTACCTATATGTGGTGGCTCAGTGAATGTGTTTGCAAATTATCCCGGTTCCCAATAAGGTGATGATGTTGGATGTAACCACTATTTTCCTAGCTCAAAGTTGGTCTTGTGGGTTTATGGCTGTCTAGTTCCCTCTCAATACTGGTACATGGGCTCATTTTTAATTAAATACCCATCATTTAAGGAACTAAAAACAGTCCAAGAAAGTTTTGTTGACTAAAGACTGAAAATATGAAATGTTCTTTGGGGGGTTTTGGGTGTGGATTATGAGGCACATTTTAATAATATTTCATATGTCATCTTCAAGCAATGTTTTTAAACCTCAAAACTCCAGGGAAGTTCTGTAGGCTTTAGCAAACAGATGTTAGCAGTCAGGAAAGAATTATGATTTTTGCCCAAAAATATTCCCTCCTGCCTATCAGGATATCCTGATGTGCAACACTTCTGAGATATGCCTCTTATGGAAGTGGGGATGCAAG
Source organism: Corvus brachyrhynchos (assembly GCF_000691975.1). Taxonomy (NCBI): domain Eukaryota; kingdom Metazoa; phylum Chordata; class Aves; order Passeriformes; family Corvidae; genus Corvus; species Corvus brachyrhynchos. The sequence goes on along the minus strand of NW_008236441.1, from coordinate 472,538 downwards.
GTTTCTGCAGGTCTGTGAATCTAGGGATGAAAAAGAGGTCTTGAGTCCCTCCTTATCAGTCATCAAGGCAGCAGCTCATTTGGCATATCCTGATTAACAGAGGGTGTGTGTGTATCAGTGCCCACTTTGTCCCCATCTAGTAGCTGTCTGAAGTTATTTGACTCAGCTGCTGCTTGTAAGCTAACAGTCTTTAACTTAAATATGTGCACAAGGATCCTAAATCCCGAGTTCTGTAATCTGGTTCAGGGATAAATGGGAATTATTAACTATGAATCCAGACTCCTGCTGTTACGAAAACTGGGGAAGGGTTGGCCCCAGAGGTCTTGATGAGGGGAAAAGACAATATCTGGTTGATGGGAATGGTTTAGCTTCACCTCCAAGGATTTACATCCACTTCCTATCACATTCTATTTAAAGCTTAATGGTAAAGGTACCCAGAGGTTCCTGAGACAGCAGGAAAACCATGGCTCACTGATCCAGAAAGACCTGAATTTTATGCTGTTTTACCAACAGTATGAAAATGTCTTCATGAAACTGCCAAACAACATAGGTAGAGTTGTGTGAACACTTGGAAGGAGTTGATGCACAGTGAGAAACCAAAGGACTGTTCCAACCTTCCCTCTGCAGAGGTACCACACGATAACACAGCTTCAGTATCTTGTCTTGGTGCTGCTCTGTCTGCATCCTTCCCACGGGAGAGCCTAAAGGATCTGAGCCCCTCACTCTCCAGAGCTTGCACGCTCTAAGATTTGATGGAGGCACCTGAACTTGTCTCCTTCCTTTATAGCACTTCTTAGAGTGGTTAACATAAAAACCTGTGGTCAGTTTGCCTGGGAATGCAGAGGTGGCTTGACTTAATCCTTGCAGATGGCTTCCTGGTTTTGCTGTATTCCCACCCTTTCCTGGGCTGTCAAGAAAGGGAAAAGGAGGGATGAAGGCTCTGTAAAGGGAGTTATAGCACTTGTTGGCTGTGCTATACATTCCTG
>NW_008236441.1:406774-471250 GCF_000691975.1 Corvus brachyrhynchos | reverse complement strand
TAGTTTATATGTTACTCTCTGGTGTTCTGCTGGCAGTACAAATGAATGTCTTTCCTTATCTTTGTTTCCACTCTGCATTCTGGTTCCTGATGTTCAGTGTGAGTTCCAGCCTGACACTGCCTTTTGAATGTTCAGTGTCTGTTCTTTAGGTCTAGAGGCAAAGCCAGGCAGGCAAATTCAAAGGTTTTAGGTTTCCTTTTAGTTCTTTTGTCAGTGGGAAGCTGAGAATGCTCCTTGGTATCTTCTGTTCCTCACTAAAAATATCAACTGATTTTTTATTTTTCTGGGAATTCAGTGTCCAGTCTTAGGGCTGAACTGATGTACCATTTTCTTCCATATATAACCAATGGATCCAATTATATATCTCCCCTTTTATCCCTCTGCTTGCTAACACTTGCGTGATTATTCTTTCAGTGAAGGTGGGAGTCCCAGTTTCAGTGTATTTGAAATTCTGATTTTTGATCTTATGATGGGGTTTATTAATAATTTAAAATGGAGAAAAATCACTCTTTGAAATAGATCCACTTAACATAAATACTGAATTTAGGAACATGTTCTGCCAATACTTCTTTTGATACTCATGCCCATTCTTCACATGAAGTTTGCCAGGCTTTTGTGTGACAGTAAAGTGAAATTGACTGCCTGTGAAAAGTAAATATACCTGACTAATGCACACTCATTTTATCTGTGCAGTATTTATATGATCCCTCCATTCATCTTCAAAAAATCTTCCTGTGTTTGTACTATATTGTCTCATTTTACAAATGAGTCATCCTTTGTGGTGGTGGAGAAAGGACATAGGGGATTCCCTAGGAAAATGTTGCATTACCCAAAGTTTTAGTTTATTTTTCTCCAGTGGAAATACATAATATTGTGCATGGATCAGCTTTTTGGAGACCAGCCCAAACTCATATGGGTACTTGAATGAAGTTCCCCTTGATTTGGGATCTGTGATGGGGAGCCATTACTTTAAGAGATGTTAACTAAACTTAAGAGGATTATAGTGTCTTAATTATGTTCATGTAATCACTACTAGTTTGGAAGGAAGCTGTTGGGAAGGCAGTGATGAACCTTAGCTGGAGAAGTACAGATGGCTTAGGCCAAGTAACTCTGTGATTAATGTGAAGGAAAAGAGGTGTTCCAAGAGCAATCTTAATGGTGGTATTTATGTCTAACTCAGACCATGAAGTGTTTGGAAATGTTCCTCTTTATACTTGACCAGGCTTAGGACATGCCCCCAGGGCCCAAGGAAATTCATGGACATCGTGCTTTGACTGAACATGAACCCAGCCATGCTCTGGTGCTGGCAGGTTTTCTGCTTTAAGGTGAAATCCCTTACAAATGGCTCAGTTAACCCATAATAAAAATCAGAGCTGCAACCCCTCGGTTCAGGGAAGTACAGCTTAATTGTGGTTATAATCTTCTGCCATCTGAGCCACTTAGAAATGAATGACACACTGAAGAAAAGGAGAACTCATGGATTTATTTATTTATTGCCTTCACTTCTTCAGTGGCTGGATGTAAAGATACATTGTACGATTGCAAGTCCAAGAAAGGCGCTCCCTGGGATGTTTTTGAAAGCTTCCAGAAATAGATTCTGACGAGCTTGGATTGAAAAGTGCAAAATTCCAAGCACAGGAGCTCACAAGTTTTGTTAGAGGCAGAGAAAGCTCATGTTTATAGCTGCTTGAGGCCTGATCCAACTCTTGCTGGTGTCAAGGGAAAGGCCTTCACCCGAGTTCTTCATCAGCAAAGTTCTCAGCCCTGAGAAAAAACAGATTTATGGAGAAAGCTGTAAATGGGCACTTGACACCTTTACCATGTTTAGCAGAAGGAGCTGCAGAAGACTAATCTGCAGCAGTTTTGCTGCTGAAGACATTTGAACCATGAGAAGCAACAGTGCTGGTGATGAGGACTCAGCTGCTGTCATTGCATTTCCAGGATTTTCAAAGAGTAATCAGTGACTGCTCAAGCAGTGGACTTGGGATATAGTGTCTAGCTTGGTTTGTTAGAAAAAGCATCAAGCATTTCTTCTTTCTTCAGAAGACAGGGTAAAGTATGACAGCAGCACCACCGGGGCACTGGAGACAGGCCAGATATACATATTTGGTTGGGCAAGAAAAACAACCATCTGTCTAGAGAGGGATGTAAACATTAAGTGTTAACTGTGTCTCTCTTAGCCTCTTCAGTGACAGAAAGGCAGCTTTGTCTGTTGAGTTATTCTGCTAAAAGCTACTGTAATGCAGACTGTGTTGAAAAGGAGCAATTTAGGACAGAATTTTTCTTCTCCTGTATTTTTCCAAAGGATGACTTTTTCACATAGGTCCCTTCTGACTGAAGAGGGAGAAATCATTTGGAAGGAAATAAATCTCTGCTGATGGCTACTCAGAAAAGCAGCCAGTGAGCATGGGTGATCTAATATTAATAAATGCCATGCATGATGCACTGAGTAACTTCTCAGTTGTTTTTGTTATGCTATTAAGAAATTCAAATTTAGGCTTCCAAGAACCACAGGCACATTTTTTGGGGTATGTGCATTGCAGTGAAACTTGGCCTGGAGCATCAGTACAAGGAGTGAAGAAGACCACAGTAGCATATTGTGATTATGGCACATTGGGTTTGTAAGGCTGGAAACCCACGGAATGCAAAGGAGCCTCGCACCCCTTTGGCAGAGCAGGACTCGGGCTCGGGGGCTGCTGGCCTGGGGTCTGCTGGCTTTGGAAATCAGGGTAAGACCTGCCCAAAGAAGGACTGATTTGTTTTCTAAAACAATTTACTGCTGCCCGATCAAGCCAGACCAGCAATGGACCTACATACACTAACTGAGGAGCTGACCCATTCCATTCATGCTATCTTCATGGTTCTCTGTCCTCAGTTCCAGCCTGAATTAGGGTGGGTGCAAACAATCTTCAAACACTCAGGTCCCCTTCCTGCTGTGACCAATCCTCCACCTTGTGTCTTTTCCAATCCAACATCTTCACCTCAGGCCCTTTTCTCACATCTTGTTAAAGCTGTTGAATACAAGAGCATTTCTGTTCAATCCTCTGCTGCAGCCAGGAGCTGGAAGGCAAATCTAAACCTTAAATGACAAATTTCCAAACAGTGGTGCCTGAAGATTTTTATTATGGAATTTTATGTTGTCACTTTTTCCTTCTCTTGTATAGGCAAGGTAGGTAACTATCAATTAACCATAACTGATTATGTTAGGAATCTGATTTAACAATTAATAGAAGAAAAGTGCTTCCCACTATAATATTACAGCTTGGATTTAAATAAAAAGCAAATAATTAAACTATCTCATTCTCACTGTTGGACTTGAGTCTGCAGGGGCTGAAGAAGACTGGATGGGATTTTGGGGGGTTATTGTGTGCTATGAAACAGAGAATGAACGTGGAAAAATACAGGAGAAGTTCGACATCTGATCATCAAACTAAAATCTGAGGAGGTGGCAGAGGGAGAATTGGGAAAGGTATCCCAGTGCTGGGATATTTTTAGGGGAATGCGTGCTGGGAATACAAACGCTCCCAGGTGGAGATCCAAGGCTGCTAAAAGCAATGCACAGGCTCCCACTGACGCCGTGGCTTCATGCTGGACCGGGCTGTTTCCTCCGCCCTCCACACTGAGCCTGGAGTTTGTCCGGGTGAGTCATCCATTCTCTCGGAATAGGAGCCTAATGCATCTGGAACAGCAAGAGCCTGGCCCAGTGCCTGCTCGGGTTTGGTGAAATATTCTTGGCAACTACCAAGCAGTTTTAAACCAGGCCTTCATTAAATCCAGTTTCATGTGCCAAAGTATGCCAGCTTCACTTTATATGCAAACTACTTGTAGGAGAGTTCAGTGCAGATTTATATTCAGGATAACAGCAGGAGCTGTGCTGCCACAGCCGGGCTGGGATAACAATCCCAAGGGATGAGAACTGGCCTTTGCCGTGTCAGGAAATGTCATTTGTCATCTTTCATCCACCCCACCTATGTAAGCCCAGATCAGGCCACAAAATCTGTCGTATGGACTCCTGCTGACTTCTGTGGGGCTCTTATGGCATGGAGGGGCTCCTCCAAAAGGAGCTCCATGCCCTGAGGGGCCTCACAGGGCACTGGCAGCTCTGTTCCATGTGTGTCCCAGCTGGTGTCTTGTGTGGGGTCACACAGCAAGTGATAGCAGTGCTCTCATTGTGAGGTGGCTTCCTCAGCCTTTGGGAAGCAGAAAAGTGCCAGATTTAGAAAGCTAATTTTAATAAGTCAAAATCACTTTCCAAATTATTTTAAGATGATACTGGCAGGAAAGACATAAATAGCAAATTTTGTTTTCCAAATGTGTATGATTGGGATCAGCACTCACCTTGGCATAATACTGTTGGACTTGCTGAATTTGGCCTTCTAGCATCTAATATTTTGTTGTTTAGCATTTGCATGGCCTTTGCCTTTCCACAAACTTCAGGGATTTGCCAGAAGTCTCCTTTGGAAGCCCTTCCTGCAAAGGAGAGGAGGAGCCAAATGCAAATCCAGTCAAGAACCAACTTTGCAGCTTGGGCCTGCAGTGGGGAGTCAGAGCATGGATGGAGTTTTAGTAGCACAAGAGCAATCCCAGAGGAGGCAGGGCCATAGGCATGATCCTCTGCACCCCTCAGCCCAGCTCTGCATGTTCTGGGACAAACAGGGGGCAAGGGAAGGTGCCAGGGTGGCATGAGCCCTACAGCCACTTTGCTCTGCCTCCTGCCTGTGTTGCCCATGCTGTGACAATGCTTTGTGCCTTCTGGAGGGGCTGTGTATTTGCAGTGTTGATTTGCAAGCCACTCAGAGCTGTTTCGTTGCTGTAGTGTGCAGAGGGAAGCATCACTGACTAAAAATTCACATTTAAAATGATATTTTATCTCTTTCCTTCTGGAAATGTAATGTTTCATTTGACCCCAGGTGGGAGCCGGATGATTTCTATTTCTTGGTGTACTCCGAATTTTTAAATCATTTTGGATGGCTCTGAAACGGAATAGCATGTTTTCAAGTTCAGCCAGGGAACCAAAATGTAATTATTTGCACAGCTGTAATGACACTTCAAAGGAGACTTGACTCTTCCTGGGGTCCCAGGTGCATGGAGAGGGCATTCCAGCCCTCATGAGCTCTGCATCCATGGAAATGCAGGACTGACCACTGCCCTGCTGTTTAGTTGATGGCTGTAGCATCCTGACCAACAGGTTGGACTTTACAGTAGGAAATTCCAGGTATGGCTACACTATTTTGTCAGGAATTGCAGCCAGATGAGGCCATGTGGAGCTGAAAGCCAAGGTGAGGCTGCACTTACCTGCACAGACCCCAAAACCTCTGCCTCCAAATTCCTGTTTATAAATAGGAGCAGCTTTTATCTTGTTAGCAGCAGTCCAAAAAAAGTCTGAAAATCAATGGGCTTTTTAAAAACAAAATTTTCCACAGAAAGGTACCTCTGTGAAGTATTTTTTAATGACTTTTTTTTTAAAGTTATAAAACTTCCAGTAAAATTGTTTTTCAAAACATTTTTCATTTCTTGTAGTGAAAATGTACTCTTGATATTTGCATTAAAAATTTGAGGAACATCCTTAAAAACCTTGGGAAGACTTGGAAAAAACAACGTCTGCTTTAAGTGCTTTCAGAAAAAAACTTTCAAATTCTGTTTATTTTTATACTAGCAAAATAAGTTTATGTAATTTAACCAGCCTGTCCCTTTGGCTTCCTCATGCCTCCAGTTTGAGCCAGTGTCCCAAGGGATGTGGGCAGTAGCAAGCTCAGGAGAGCACTGCTCATATGGCAAGGTGGAAGTTTCCTCTGCTCTGTCTGGACCTGATCAGCCCTATTTAAAAACAGAATTCTCAAGGTCAGGCTGTATTTTAATGCTCATGCTTAGGGATTTGCTTGATATGAGTGCAAAAACATGCTTTTTTTTCTTTTCTTAGACATTTTTCCTCTTTGCAGTTCTGTCACAGCCTGTTCTCCCCAAAGCACTGTGATGGATGGCACCTGTTTGATCCAGTTTGTGTCTCAGGACTGGTTTGTGTTCCTTGCAGAGGGAAATGAGACAGGAGAGGGCTGGGAAAAAATAAGCAAAGGGGACCGAGGGCCAAAGATCCAGATAATTTGGTAAAAAGCCATGTGATTTGATATCACTGGAGAGATTCGCCTGTCCAGTTTGGGCTTTAGTGGAGGTGGGGAGTTGCTGAAAGGATTGCGGAGAGCACAGCACAGGGAGGCAGCTCTGCAGGGCCTGGGAACATGGGAGAGAAAGTTTACAAAGTTAAACCCGTTGCATTTGCTTTTTTCTTTCATACTGAGTTCTAGATCTGATTTTAATGGGTATTTATTCCCAGCTTGCTTTATAGAGTGGCTATTAAAAATACAGCCTCTTAAAAATTATTAAAAATGATGTTTCCATTGGCAGGGAACGTTTTCACAAACAGGGTATGTAATTACTTGTTGAACTAGCAAGGGACCTGCCATTTCCTTCGGTCACTGACAGCATTGCCTCCTTTTAATGGATGGGTGCAGGGATTTTATTGTTAAAATTATTGGGAGACTCCAGCTTGGAGCCTGACTTCTGGGGCACTGACTTCTCCAGCAGGGCTGTTTGAACAGCTCTGCGGTCTGGGCAGATGTCCAGCTGCATGTATTGATACTTTGCTGGAAGGAAAGTTTTGTTGCTAAGTTATATCTTTGCCTGGTGAATCCTGCTCAGCAGTCTGCTCAGCCTGAGCTTTCAGCATTGATTGGGATCATTTGTCCCACTTAAATCTGGGGCAATTACATCTGGTGCATTGCAGTCCAATTGCATATTCCACTTTAGTTCCCAAAGAGTTGAATCTCCAACAAAGGGCTGAGGCTCCTTTGTTTTTGAGAATTGTGTGCGTAGGTTTTCCTTCAAGGAAATGAGCTATAATTTGGGAGCAAATGTTTAAAAGCTGAATTTACCCTCAAATTATTTTCTCCGCTCAAATCCATTTGCTCTGATATGCCCATATTTGTGATGCTGCACTCTTAAACACGATGACGAACACCAAATCTCACATGGGCTTGTGACGGGACGTGGCCTCAGGGAAGAGCAAGGAGAACATGTGCCAGATAATCCCTGCAAGGCCGTCTGGCACCGGTTAGACAGATGGGAAGCCGAGACATCTGCTCTGCTGTGGAACACTGCTCACTTCGGCCTCCTGCCGCCACCCACGTTCCCATACGTGTGTCCGTCCACCTGCCCTGGCCTGACGTGTGCTCTGTATGTCTAGACAGGAATCTGTGCATCTGCCTGACAGCTCAATCACAGTCATTCTTTTGGATTGTCTGGGTGCCCTGGAAATGCTTGCTCTGGGACACAAACATGTGTGGCTTACCTAGAGCTGCCTTGTAGCCTTAAACCACAAATAGTTTGTGTGCTGGCATGAGCCTTGCATTTACAAATGTGGTGGCTAAGCCAGCCATGGAGATCTAACCCAGACAGCTCTGTGCTCCCCAGGCTGCAGGGATGAGAGATCCTCTTTTCTAACTCGTCTGCCCAGATGGTGTTTCTACACTGGCTGCTCCTGCACCACGTGCAATTCCCAGCTCCAATGGCTGTTAATTAAATGGTAGGCTCAGTGCCCTCAAGCACTGGGTTCTGAGACAAGGAGGTAACAGCCCTGTGTTTATGGCCCTTAGCAACACGGGTTCTGTTTTGAGCAACTCATCAACAGCATGATACTGGCAAATTAGTGGGATTTTAGGGAAATGAGCATCTAGAAGACTGGCACAGTGGCATTGTCACAGGGAAGGTTTAAATTTTAATTAGAAATAACTTAACTGAGCAACGCTAAAGAGTGTCTGTCTGCTAGTGACTCCTTAGTTCAAAGTGACAGGATTGCCCCAGAAGAGACTGAAGGCACCTGAATCCAGAAAGGATTCCCATGTCTTCAGCAGCTGCTCCCCAACTCCAGGGGAAGATCCACCGCTCCTTTCCCCACGAGAAATAGCAGCCTAAAGCATCCCCTGTGCCCCCTCCCTTCACCTGCTTGTTCTGACCCAGTGCCTGGCATGCATTTGGTAAGCCAGCAGATAAATTGGATCACTGAACTGCTCCAGGCTATAAAATAATCCTAGAAGTGAAGTCTAACCTGATCTGTTCACTAGTGCTGTGTCCTGGCAAGCCCTGGGATCAAGTGGGCTGTCAGAGCACCGGGAGTGATTGATGTGACACAGGCAAAGGTGGGAGCCGTTTAAGCTGCTGTAGCTGCTGAGACCAGCCTGGGCTGACTTCACCAAGCACCCAAAATCCTGCTCGCAGTGAGGCATGCCTGTGGTCTGGGCAGCCAGACATTGCAGCACTTGCTTTATCCCTTGTCCATAAATTAGCTCTGGTTTGCCTTAAGCACTGGGTTCAAACTAGGGCACCTTCCCATACCTCAGAGGGGCACACTGCATGCCTGGTACAGCTCACAGGGCAGCAGTGGCATTGGCCCTACCCAAGAATTTATGGTTGTAGCACACTCAAAGGATGGCCGTGCTGGTCAGGTCTTCTCAAGGTGAGTCAAAGCCAGTACATCATTCCCATCCATCCCCTCATGGTTTTTGCTTTGTTTTTTACAAGCTAGTATCTAAAATTTTGATGATGGAGAGGAGCTACCCAGCTAACTTGGCTGCTTGAGCTTTAGTAGGTGGAACTGCAACTCTGCCCTCTTGGTTAGTGCGGGGTAATTATATTCTTAAATACGTATGATTAATTATAGGAAATAACAGCCTTCAGCTATGCTAAGTGTTGCTGACCTGTGTGTGATTGATCCTCCTGCTCCAGAAAGGTCTTTTTGACCCTGGAGCATTTTTACAGCTTCTTGAAATTTGCTGTTGAAAACCACTTTATGAGGATCATGCCTGGCTTGTAGCAAAGAGTGGTGGCCTTGCTTATGGCTTGGGAGGAAAAATGAGAGGGTAATCCAAGGGCTTTGGCATGGAAGGCATATAAAGGGTTCTAATGACTTCACACATTCAGCATCAGTCCTTAGCTCCAGTGGTGAATAGGAGCAGCTGACGAGCAGAAAGACTAAAACTTCATTTTACTCACACTGGCAACTCTGAACTGTGGCTTTGTTTTAACCAAGATATCTGGTATTGTTACATGCACTGTTCAAAATACCCCACCTATCAGACTAGCCTTTTTCCACATGAGTTTTATCTCAGATAAAACATGAAAACACTAGTTTGCTTTGCAGTTTTGTAAACAGGCAAGTGGATTGTATAGAGTAGCTTTGTTTGGGGCCTGCGTGCTCTGACACTCTTTGAAGATGCTTTAAGTAAACACCACTTGCTGCTAGCTCATTATCTAGTCAAACAAAGAAATTTTGTGGTTTGAAGCTGTAGAAAGGAAGGAATCAGCTGCTGTAAATCCACTCAATGGATGAAAGAAGAAGCAATGATCTTTATATTCAGGATTGTCAGAAAGCAAAGCTGGGACTTGCAGAGTATCTGTAAAATCTTCAGCACAGCTGTAAGTGCAACCATCACATGGAGCAGTGGGTCTCCCCCTTTACTGAAAAGTTAAATTCTACTCAAGGATCTTCCTGAAAAAGGACCAGTCTGTGAGCTTTTCGATAAATATTTAAGAGGGGCATCACTGCCTTAGACCTACTTCTGCATCCAGAATACCTTAAATTGAGAGCAGGGATAAAGCTTAAAGAAACCAAATAAATGGACAAAGAAACACACAGAGCCAAATTCCTGCTTGGCAAAGTTCCTCCAGCATTAGAGCATTTGGCAGACAATATTTAATAAAATACTTGTATCCACACTTAGAACTTTACACCGTTAGTATTCCCTGCCTCTCTTCCTGTCCATTGTTTTTCTTCAAATGCTGTTGGAATTACAGAGAGATGACCATTATAGCACTCAAGGCACTTGTGTTAGTAAAATGAGGTGTTGGATGGTGTGTGTGTGTGTCTGCTCTCGTTTTTGATGGGCTGGTCCTTTGCTATACAGAAATAATTCCTTGTCTTAATTCTAAAAGGCAGCAAAGAATGGAGTTAAGGCAGGTCATCTTTTCTCCTTTTCACCTAGGGATTAAAAAAATCAGCACTTGCTTTTTCTTCTTTGCCAGAAACTTAGAGATTATGGCTAAACACAATTTTTTGAGGTAATCTTTTCCCCAGGATAAAAAGGATGTTGTTTTCTTTGGAACTCGCCAGTTGGAGAGGGAGATGCTTGGGATCAGTGGTGCATATGGGAGATAATGTGCATTAATTTTTTGCCCCATCTTCTGCTGCAGTGTAGCCCAGAGCTCTTGCCTGTGCTGCTGCATGGCCAGCACTGGATACCCCCCTCCTCCCTCATTCAGGACCTGCGTTTTGTGGGGAAATCCCTCCAGCCAAGAGCAGAACACTAATAACTCTACTTTACATGCTGAGAAGTTTAACTGCTATCTGTGGAGTGCTTTGAATGCACATGAAATGTTGTTTCTAGCTCTGCTGAGAGCCCGAGCAGCTGGAATATGGCAGGGAAATGGTTTTCCAGTGGTTGGGAAGCCTCATTGGGAATGAGGAGCCTCCCCAGCTCCACTCAAATGATGGCAACAGGCCACTTATCCTGTCCTCAAAAGTGAAACACTTTACAGATGTCCATAAAGAAAATTGATCTGGGCTGCTTTATCCCATGGAGCTAAACAGGGTTAGGAAGCTGTGTTTTCCTGTTAGAAATTGTTTTGTCAGGGGATAGTTTGTGGTCCAAACAATCAGGTTTGAAAAAAGGCCACATTGACCAGAGAGTACCTGAGGCAGGTATTTTCCCAGACAAATGCTCCTCAGATTCATGGGGCTGGAAAACTTTTCTGTAGTTTATTGGTACATGTTCCTCTCCTCTTGGCTTGTTTTGAGCTCTGCAATATTCAGGAGCTATATCCTGATGTAGACCTGTACTGTGCCCAGCACACCAGACTTTTGGTAAGGCATTAATCAGAAGAAAAAAAGAGGGGCAAGAAATAGCAAAGTAGAGCTCATAAATATGTGGATTTCAAGCATTATGGTTGCTCAGAGCTGAGGTATTTAATTTATCCTGTTGAGAGAAGTGGATGCTGTACTACTTTTTCCAAGTATGAAGTATTTCCAAGTATTTCTCTTCTCCATCCCTCACTGTTATTCATTTGCACTTCATTCCTCTTGTCCCTTCATCTCTGGGTGGTAAGGCACCTTTCATTTTTTGTTTTTCAGATGGCATCTAAAGACTCGGACAGGGTCAGATCAAGGGCTCTGTCTGAACCACCCTCGGCTGTGTTGTTTATCAAACCACGTCCTGTCCTTATGCCCATATTTCTCCAGGGGGCTCACCAGGCTGCAGAGCAGGTGCTTGATTTCTCTCCATGCCCATCAAACTGCCCTGCTTCAGCCCAGCCGCCCCTTTCCCGTTCCTTCCTGGGCTGAGCACTCGGTTGCCCTCGAGCGCTGCTCTGTGATGGGTGTGGATTCATTGGAAATCCCGCAAGCCAAACCTTCAGAGACGTTTTTCCAGGGGCTGGGAGCCGTGCCCTACCTGCTGCACCCTGAAAGCTTCTCATGGCAGGCTCGGTGCTGCAGGGCAGAGCTGCCAAGGGAAGATGGGGTAACATGAGTGGGTCTGGGGTCTGACAGCATCCACAGCAAAGGACAGGTCTGAGGTTGTGCAGCCCCTTTCTCTTTAAAACTTGCAGGAGGGGTCTGAGAAGTGCAAGCAGAGGTAGTGACAGGAGTTGTTTTTCTGATTTCTTTTCATAAGAACTAACAGCAGTTTGACTGAAGAAATTTTGTTTGCATTTCTCCTGAAAATCTGGAAGGGGAGGACTGGTGGAGATTTTGTCAACAGAAGAACCATGTAAATAAAGCTGACGAGTCAAGAGAGAGAGAAGGTTTTAACCCAAGCCATTTGTGCTGAGGGCAGCCCCACACTGCCTTAGAAAAGCTGCAATGTGAATCCCACCTGGGAGGTCTCCAGCACCAGGAAAGGGGAATGACCTGGTAATTGGGGCTTTTGCTGGTTTATTACCAGAGCGGCTGGGGGAGAGAGATGGTGTTTGCAGTCATTGACTGGCCCTGCTAAGGGCAGAGAGCCCTCACACAGATGTCCTGTCTTGCTGCAATCCCTCCAGCACTGCCTGCTGGGACACACATGGTCACTTGGATAGATGCTATTCCTTGCTGGCACTAAACCTTGCCACAGAGAGGTGCTTCAGGAGAGAAAAAGCAAAATGCCAGGTTTGCTGGATGAGACAGGAACAAGAAATCCAACCAGCCAAAGCTTTTGCTACCCTAGCTCAAAACATCTGTGCCTCATCCCATGTTTTTCCTTTGAGGGCTGTGTTCATGTTCCTTTGCTCATGGGGCAAACCTTGTTGCTGTACCAGCTGCAGGCCTGCTGGAGAGAGCTTCGTTCTTCCTCTCCCCACCACTCCTCTTTGCCCTCGCTTCCCCCTTCCCCAGGAGGGGACGGGAAGCGCAGGGCATCTGCCTGCCAGGAGTTCTGCTTCACTGACAGAATCCTCCACTCCTTTATTAAAGACAGGAAGTGTTTTCCAGGCTGGAGGTGACTCTAGGTCTGCTTGTCTCAGGCTTTCTAGTGACTCATCTGTCTGCAGCTGATACGATGCCGTCTGATGGATTTTTTTTAAAGCGCAGACAGCGTTATGTGTTGAGATATTGAGAGGCTGATTTCTGTTTTGACTGTTGTCATGTTGGCTTCCAAAGCCTAAGGTATGTGTCACTTTTGGGGGCTAACCTCTCTCATTCAGGGATTTTATTAATAGCTTCTACGCTCATGAATGAAAAAAAAAAAAAAAGGCGACTTGTTGAAATTGGAAGGAGTAGGAGGGAACTTCTCATTTTTTCCGATCTGCTGTGAATTTCAAAGGCTTTCCCCAGAAAGAGAGAGGCAAGGAGGCTGAGTTTCCTTCTTCCTGAATGGAGCCTCTGCTGATCACAGCGGATCTGACTCTGGCTGTGTTATGCTACAGAATATATTGAGACTTATGAATGAAACCTGTTACACATTAACACACTAAATATACACCCACAAGGTCTGGAGCTGTGTGGTAGTAGCTTCAAAGCTTAGCATTTAGAACAAAAAAAAAAAAAAATGGGGCTGTAGATTGTGTTTAAGTTCATAAAAGAGATAAAGGTAGGATGCAAATTTAAGCATGGAAGAAATCAATTTTAAAGAATTGTCTGGGACAATTTGAAAGTATTTCTCTAGCCACTGACTATTAACTCTAACCCCAGAAGTAAATGATAACAAATATGCTATTTCTTTTAGAGGCATCTATTTCTTTTTGTTTTAACTGTATTTACGTGCCCTGACCCTTCTGTGATTATTCTTCAGCTTTTTGAATAAAATGAACCAGTTAAGTAATTTGAGTGGCATTTACAAAAAGCCCCACACATTCAGGAGCTGTGCAGCTTCCAAATGAATGTTTTATCAAGCCTTTCAAGGGTGGTCACATCTCATGTCCTTCATTGCTGATTTCAGGGTATTTTCCACCAAGCACAGCATCTCTTCAGAGGTGGTGAGCTTGGAAGGGAGAGGATTTGAACAGGACGATCTTTTGTCACCTGAGTAACCTCCAAGTTACAGCTGGAGGGGACATGTGCTGAAGGTGAAGAGGCTGGGAGGTGGAATAAAGCTTCAGTTCTGCTGCACCTGGTCCTGATCCAACCCAGTGAGAGAGTCCCTCCAATATAGTGGGCTGAAAATGACACCTCGAATCATTGGTCCCTCACCAAAAGATTGATAACTGTGTGTCAGAAGGACAGAGGAGATGAATTAATTGGAGTTCAGACTGTGCATTAACAGAGCTGCAGGAACAGGCAGACAGGACTGCCTGAGCCATGCACTTACTAACAGATACTGGAGGGTAAACAAAGCATGGGAAAACAGGGAAACAGCTGAAATGGTAGAGGAACCCCCCGGAAATCCTTGCAGTTTAATGAGAGGGTGTTGCATTCCTCCCTCAAAACAGAAGCCCCTGAGACTGAAGTAACAGGAGAAAACAGACTCCTGCTCTCGAAGTCTTAGGCAAAGAGGTGGAGGGGCCAGGTTATCCCTCTGGAATTTTTATTGACTCCAGCTGCTTTTCTCCAGGCTGATTCACCTCTGTCTCTAAGGGAACACGGGGAAGAAATGACGTTTCAAGCAATCTGGAGGGACTCACAATGTGCCTTCAGGGCACTGGGTGTATAAACAGAAGAATGTGAGATCAATTACCTGTGCTGTTTAGGTTGGCTTTTTCCTCCCCTTCCTTTGCTGACCTGTAACAGAACTTCTATTGAGGTGATTCATGCCCCCAAATTCTCTTGGTTTCTATGGAATACTTTGCAAACAGCGTGGACACATGACATAACCAAATCACGTGTGCGTGCGCTGAGAAGGTTATCAAGGAGTTGGTCATGGGCTACCTACAAAGGTTTCTTTATTGTGTTTCATTCACATTAGTTAATGTGCAGTAATTAAGAGCATAAACATTTGCAAGTTACAGAAAGTGTATTTTGTGCAGTGATTCGTGGTACCATTGAAGAATGATAGAATGGTTTGGGTTCAAAGGAACATTCAAAGGCCATCTAGTCCAACCCCCCTGCAATGAAATGAGCAGGGAAGCATGAAGAATGTATAGACTAGAAAAGAGATTATTTTTCTGTGGGACTTTTAAAATGCCTTTCACTCAGGTGCTGTGAACAGGTACAATGAAAGCACCTGGTTTCTTCACAAATACTGCTGCTAACAATATATATTTTAATCACACAAAGACCAGAAATTCTGACAAATCAGTGTCATCTTGTCCATTTTAACAGTGATTTTGGTTTAAACAATCTACAGCCTTAGCTGCATTTTTCTTGACCAAACTAATTGGTCAAAAGTTCTCCAGTTTCACCCAACCCTATTTACACACCCTCCCCTATCAGCAGGTTATGTGACAGAAGGCTCCAGAAGCCCAAAGCACTTAGGAACAACGTCAGGGTTTATTGTTAAAAAGCACGTCCAAAGTCACCTAAAGAAATGATCAGCACCCAGAATAGGGCATGCAAGGTCTTGATTCAATGTGTTCACTAGATTTGTTGGTCCCAAGTACGTCTTTGGTCTGTACAGCCTTCATAGTCTTTTAGACAAATACATGTGATTTTCCAAGTCAAAGGAAAATCTGCTTAGGAATTATGCAAAGTGCAGCTAGTTCTCCCAGGGCTGTGTCTCCCCATGAGAAGACAGGGGTGGGAGCGTGGGGTATTAGGTAATTCCTGAATGAGGCTGGACCTGGGCAAAATGAAGGTCAAAGGAAGGATTGTAGAGGACACCCCAGGCCCACACATGTCTGTAATTAGTCATTGCTGGGGTTCATCTGTGTGGCCCCTGGAGGAGTCGGTGGAAAGAGGAGCTGTTTGTCTGTGCTGTGAGCTCCTGTTGATGGTTACCTGAAAGCAAACTTACACCTGCTCAATGGGACGTTGTCCTGTTGCCCACTTGTAGTGGAGGGCAGGTGACCTTTTATGCCTGGCTTGTGGAGGCCTAGAACTGGGAGTTGCCTCAGCTGCTGGACAGAAAAATGCACGTGCAAACCCCATTGGAATTTCTCAGCTCCTACTCTGTTGATTGGATCATCTAGGAGGCCCTAAGACTAAGGGAATTTCCATTCCATAGAACTAATTTTCCGCTCTTGTGGAGTATGTGGATGCACTTGCTTTAATTCAAAAGCAATGCTACTGCTCTTTGAGCAGTTGTGAGGGTAACTTGCTCTAGAGAGGGGCTGAGTTGGCCAGTGCAGGGTGAACCAGGTGATTATGGCAGCTGAAGTAACAGAATATCAACTTTTGTCTTCAAACTGTTCTATCTTCTAAGTGTTCTACCTTGGCTTTACGACAGGTCTCATCCTCCATCATAGGTGGCCCCAAGGTAAATTCACAGGGTCAAGACCAGCTCCCCTCCCACTGGTGATTTGATGGCCTCTGTTCAGCAACTGGAGCCACAGCCTTCAGTCTGACCATTAGAAGGACCAATAAACACCTTTGGGCTGAGCACAGTTTGGCCTCAGGTTAGGGGAGGGAGCAGGCGGACACAAAGGACACGAAGAAGGACCTGTTGAGGCTCACCTGTGCCCTGATCATGGGCTCCTGCTTTGCAA
The DNA here is from genome assembly GCF_000691975.1 of Corvus brachyrhynchos. Classification (NCBI taxonomy): domain Eukaryota; kingdom Metazoa; phylum Chordata; class Aves; order Passeriformes; family Corvidae; genus Corvus; species Corvus brachyrhynchos. The sequence goes on along the minus strand of NW_008236441.1, from coordinate 455,146 downwards.
ACCACAGGTCAAGTCACGGGCCACAATCTGCTGTTGGCCAACAGCACTGGGGAGCTCAATTTAATCTCTGCCTGTCCCAGCACTTGTGCCAGAGCAGAGCTGCAGAATCCTGTGCTGCACCATGCTGGTTTTGCATGAATTATAATTTCTTACATTAGAAAAATTATCTGTAAAAGCAGAAGAAAAACCCCCTCCAGCAAACAGTCCCAGTTAAACAAACATGTAAATTTATGGTAAGCCCTATGAACTACTGAGAAATGTCTACTAAGGCCCATAAATGTGCTGGCTTTTAGTCTCAGGCTTAATTACTCTGTGCTGCTTTGCAGGATGCTTCCAATGTGCAGAGAAAATACATCAAAGCTGGACAAAACAGCTGCTCATGTGCTACAAAGATTCATCCTTTTGGGAAAGGATATATATTAAATAATTCTGAACAGTCTGGCTTGTGTTGATAGCTGGCTTTCATTTATTTGGTAGGATCCTATAATTCCTTCAGATCAAATCTGAGACCAAGCAAAGTGTGAGCACTTCTGTAGATGTGAATTTGTAAACAAAATTGCAGTGCTGCTAATTTTTGATTAATCCTGATTCCTCCTTGAATATAAACTCTTTATAGCAGGGTAGGAAGTAAATCTGTTTCACCATAAATCCCAAAAGAAATCTAAAAGCCTTTTTTTTTTTTTTTTTTTTACCCTAGGAAAGTGTGTATTTTAAAGTCTGGTTTAATTTCCCTTTTTTTCCCCTCTCTTTAGTTTGCATCTTTGAGAAATGTCAACTTTTCTGTTTTTATTGCACTTTCTCACAACTTCCCCTCTGGAGATTTAAGAATCTGAGATATTTATAAGCTCAAATACTCTGATTTTATTGGTCCTCCAAAGGCTCCATGTATGGCTCAACCTTACAGCCTGCTGATGTCCTTCTCCATGGTTTAAACAAGGCTGTGAAAGAACGAAACCTCTAAGGACAAAATCCCCCAAAGGTCATTTATCAGACATTTGGCAGCTCTGATAATGCTTCTGATGGGCTGAATAAAAGATCTATAATCCTTTCCTATAGCAAATGTAGGCAAATCTGGATCTATTCCTCCCAGCAACCAATAATTTGACATAAATTACACAGTAACTGCTTAGCAGTGTTGTGAGGGTGGTGGTGGGTTTTTTTCTTTGCCCTCAAGATGAACTTCATTTTGCTGCCAAATCCATTTCATTGTAAAGAAATTTGCTTTCTAAACTAGTTACCCCCAGGGATGGAGATTGTGTGGAAACGAAGCCAAATCCAATTGCTTGGCTATCTCTACTGGTTGGATGTAAGTTAGCAAACAGTATCACTCTTTGCATCTCCTATTTACTAAGCCCTTTATTTACTGGCTCCAGGCTGCATTCCTGGAAGCCTGTCAAGCTGTTGAAACACGTGGAGCCTGTTGGAGAGCTTGGGGGGAGGCTCCCACCTTAACGTGTCCTGTAGCCCCTTGGGAATTCCTCTTTGCAGGCTGGTGCAGGGGAAATTCGTGCCACTTGTGATCTAGTCCTAAGGCTCTGCTGGCTGAAGATGTGACTTGGAGTTGTTTCACTTTGCTTTACGTGGATATCTGATGGAAATCAGAGTCTGTCCCTTAGGAAACCTCAGAAAACGTGTCAAAGTTGTAGTTGCTGCACATGGTTGTGGACTAAACCTTTTTTCCCAGCAGCAATTAAAAAATGCTGTTTCACTTGCAGGGTGGGAGGATGGGTTTGCTGCTGGCTTTGAACCCATGGGATCCAAATTCCGAGGAGTCTGTGGGTGCTACTCTACTACAGATAAACCCTTTGCTCTACAAGTGCTGCTTGTCCCTACCCTTTGGCTGTAGATCACGGCAGCAGTGTACAGGATGGTCTTTTCTGACTTTGAAAATCCTCCTTTTTCAGCCTCTCCACTATTGCTATCAACTTCCAACCTAACCACACCAGAAAGTGTAAGTATAGAGCTCAAAATCCCCCAAAAACACAGTCCAAAAGGGGAAAAATATGTTCTCTCAGCCAATCAGAGTGTGGACTGAAGAATGAGTCATGTCTGATGTATTTAAAAATATATGACCTATTCCTGTAATGTAAAACATGGCCACAGCTTGCTGTTCTAATACAGTGGAAATTCCATATTTATTCTCATGAAGCCTATCTGTTATGTTATCCAATTGAGTTACTTGGAAACAGCAATTGCTCCAGTGTTTTAACAGGGTACTGTAACCAAACTTTCCTTTGTGAATTCACTGTAGGCTTGTCTTGACAATCCACGAAGATGATGTAACCAGAAAACAGCCCATTAATCTCATCTGAAGCTTTAAATTCCAAGGTGCAATAAATCAAATTTAAATGAGTTTCCACTGAACAAAAGTAAGGGGGCTTTACGAAAAACTTTCATTTTAAGTGAGGGTTTCTTTTACTGCATGTTATTATATAATTCTTTAAGCAGCAGCTAAAGGGGGAGGGCACTGATGAGTCTTTTTACTTCTGCATCCTCTTAAGATAGTTTGTTTAACAGATGCAGAAGGTGCTGAAACACAAAAAAAAAATCCCGAGGAAGAGGTGAATTTAGCATCGTGCTCCTGTGGGAAATACATGCGGCATTTATTCCTTCATGGCCTATGGACAAGGCTGACTTGGTGACTCTGCAGAAGTTTTTGGCTGTGTCTCCCTGTCCGTATATGTATCCATGTTCCCCCAAGCCTCCTCCCTTTTCTCCCAGCTGCCCTGACACAGATGGCTGTGCAGAGGCAGTGTCAGCAGGGAGAGAAGGGGAGGTCTGAAGAGCTGGGGCTCTGCACAAAAACAGTGCTCTGGCTTCCAGCAGTTTCCTTACAACTTCTCCCTACCTGCCAGCTCCTGCCTGCTGTAGGATACAGAGGCTCTAGGATTACTAATGCCTGCACCAGAGCCTCCAGTCAAAGTCCCATCAGAACTGCAAAAGAAAGAGGAGGCCCTGCAAGGGGAAGCAGAGAAGGGGGGGGAAAAAGTGCATTTATGTCGTCGTTGTGTTGTCTTTGAGATTTTTTTGATGCAAAATCTGTAAGCACAAATGTTGTGGAAGCAGGGCTTGGCTGCCTGACCAGTGCTTCCCAAAGATGACTGGAGCAGGTCTCTTGGCTTCAGCGTGCCTTTAATTCTTTAGGCATTTTTAAGAAATTCCCCAAAATGTATTCAAAAGCCAGAGCCACATCTTGGTGTTTCAGTTCCTTTTTCTCGTGAAGTCCATTCTCAGAATGACCTGGGGCAGGGTGGGGAAGAGAAGAATTCAGTAAAGCCAAGCAGGGTCGTTTTGTCTGGAGCTGTTGGGAAATAACTGTCCTAATGCTGGAGTGCCCTTGGATGGGTGGCAAAGGGCTGGAGCAGCAGCCTTTTCCTCTGGGTCAGCTGGAGCAGAATGTTCCCAGTGAAAGAAGAAGGAAGCTCTCCTGCATAAGTGGCTTGTCTGTAATGTACAAAGCTATTTGGTGCCCTTCTAATGCCTGAATTTTCCTGTGCAAAGTGCAGACACCAGTGTTTTCTCACCTCGAAGGGTTGCAAGGAGAATAAATGAACACAGTTTGAAAGATGCCCAGATGCCATCAGCACCAGGGAAGTGTTTTTGGAGCTGCTGCCAGTCCAGGAGTCCTTTCATAGGATGTGATCCTGCCATGCCTGGCACAGGGATGGTACTGGCCTCAGGGAAGCAAGAAACACACAGGGATTATGGGCAGCTGCTTCTATTATTTGGACACATTTCTCTTTCACAACACTGTGAGGGTCTGCGGGTACAGCTGTGACTGTCCAAGGGTTCCCCTTAGCTGTGTTACTGATTGCCAGCAGTGATTTTGTGTTTCCATGAGTAACTTTATACCTGCTTGGCTTCGACATATTTGTGTTTTACACAAGGAATAAAGGGAGGGGAGGGCTCCTTTGCCATGGACGCCAATATCCCCAGCAGCCACTGGATTGCTCCCTATCCCACCATCTCTCCGAGCATCTCACCTGCTCTGGTAGCAGGGCCGGGTGAGCCACAGAAGAGTCAGTGGAGATGCCAAGGCTCCTTCCTCAAGCACAGAGCTCCTCTTCCCATGTCCATGTAGCTGAGCTTGTGTATGAGTGTCCACCCCAATGCTCACCAAGCACTGTGGGAGCTGGGCTCTACTCTTCTTCCCACTCTCCAGGAGTTCTGTGGAGACCTGTGTGGAACCTGGTGAAATAACAGGAAATGCTTCTGATCATTCTCAGGAGTTCATGACCAAGGAAAACCAAACAAGTACCTGAGGATAATAAATGTCTTGGGTCACTTTTCACTGGATGGGGCAAATCAAGGGCACTGATGGAGCAAAAGGAAGGCATTTTCCCTTCTGTCAGGTTGATGCTACCTGAGCAGGCATGGAGTATAAGGACAAGACCATAAAGCTGAGACTTGTATACAGAGGTCTTCCCTTTCACAAAATCCAGGTGAAATCAGTAGAGTTTCTTAGCAATTTAAGCAGGAATCTGAGTCTGAATGACCTATGGGTTTTGCAGAGTGACAATAGGGAAAAGGAATTGTTTTACCACATTCTTCCTGCACTCATGAGATTAAATACACTTTTGAAGGAGACATTAGAGTCTCCTTCTTAGGAGATACTCAAAAGCTGTTTGGACACAATCTTGAGAATCATGACCTTGAGTAACAGGCCCTGTGTGAGCAGGGAGTTTGGACTAGATGACCTCCCTGCCAACATTGCCCATTCTGGCAAAATCACAGGTCCTGTTCCTCCCTAAGTTCAAGTATTTGTTCTTGAAAAATATGTCCCAGGTCAGTCACAAACTATTGAGCCTGGTGGTGGTGGCTTAGGTAGAAAAGGAAGTTATTTCCCACCCACAGAGAAGTTATAACAGAGTTTCACGGTCTTGGTGATGGAAGAGGTGAAGATGTACAAGCAAATGCGTCATTTCTGGCCTTAGGGAAATATTTGAATCCACAATTTTCCTCTGGCCTCAGCAAAGCTCTCGCTGAACTGAGGAAGAGCTGAAGCACACAAAAGTTGGCTGCAGCACATCTTGCTGTAAGTAGCTTTAGTACAAAACAGCATGAAAGGGAAATGTTTGCTGATCAAATACGACCCAGGTGCAGAGAGCTCTCCAGCAGAGGAACAGTTGAGCTGCCTACCTTACCAGGTGATCTTTTTACTTAAAACCTTATCAGTGAGCTTCTACTCTCTCCCAGAAGGTATTTTGAGTCAGCTTGAGAAACAATAGGTTTGCTAGTATGGGGTTTTTTAAGCTAACTAAAGGCATATGCAAAGGCATGCCTTTCTTTGCAAGGTATTTAGTGACAGGATCTACTAAATTCAGCAGAGGAATTCTCTTGGGAAGTCTAGATTTCCACAACAAGAAATTCTCCTCCTTTTCCTAGCTCTACGACAACTGCTTTTTGTCATTCTTTGCCTCTGCTGGCACTACTGCTTTTTCCTTTACTGATACAGTGTTTTCTAACAGTAAGGACCCAGGATAGGCCAACAGATGCAAAATTATGGTGTTTGCTCTTCTTTTGAGTCCTTATCAAGGCTGGGAAATCTTCTATTAAGGTACACTTAATTTCCCCTTTCCCCCTCATAAATGCTTCCCTGATTTATTCCTTTTTACTCACAAGTGAGAATTCCACACTGCCCATCTCCCACTGCCTCTCCATCCCCTCTCTTGCAGCAAGGAGAGGACAAGGAGGGAATCAAGGCACACGTAAATGGTCTTGTAGGATCAGCACAGCAAGAGGCTCAATGAGTCAGCCTTGAGTCATGAACACCAGCACCAGTCTGGCTAAAGAGGCCTCGCTTAGCAGCCTCTGAGTGGGAGGGATTTGCACAGCCTTGAGTAAATATCCAGACTCCTAGAAGCCCACCAACTCTGAGCTCAAAACCATGTCCTGGAATAAAGATTGGATCCTGTATTCTAAATGTAAGGGCAGGGGAAGCCTCGGTTTCAGGTAGAGAAAATTGATAAAAGAGCTTATTTTGTTCCTTTGAACATAATGATGGAATTCAGGGCATGTGTAGAAAGATGTGTGGGCTTTTTGATCCCAGCTTCATAAAATTCTGCAGGAGTTTTATGCCTCTTCAGGACCTTCTCTGAATGCTGTTGGGCTTCTGGGACCCTTGGGCCATTGCATCCTTGCATTTAATGGAAAAGAACACAGGGAGTGCAATGAATGAATGCAGATTCTCTCACACTCTGAATTTATAAAAGCTTGCACATTTTCCCCTTATTATAAGGACCTCCCCATCTCCCAGGTTCCCTGACAACAACCCACATAAAGTCCACAACCCCAAAAGAGAGATCAGCTCTCTTCCCAGGACAGGGAAAAGCAGTGTTTACCCATGTATGTTCATTTTTAGGATGAAATATGATGAGGGAGAGATCTCATATTCTTCTTTTTCTTGGTCATCGAGTGTCAGTTGGTTCATGGGCAAGAAGGTTAGTGGCTTGAAGCAGCACAGTGTGGCCACAGGCCCAGGACAGTGCCTGTTCCCTGTGCTGGGCACTGTGAGGCACCCCAAATCCTGTGTCCAGTTTTGGGCTCCTCATGACAAGAAAGAGCATGTCCAGGGAAGGGAACGGAGCTGGGGAAGGGGCTGGAGCACCAGGAGCAGCTGAGAGACCTCAGGAGGCTCAGTCTGGAGAACAGGAGGCTCAGGGGGAACCTTGTGGCTCTGCATAACTCCCTGACAGGAGGATGCAGCCAGGTGGGGGTCAGGCTCTAGGCTCTGCTTCTGCTCCCAGGGAACAGGGACAGAACAGCCTCAGGCTGTGCCAGGGGAGGTTCAGGTCGGATATTAGGAAAAATTTCTTAGTCAGAAAGTTGTTTCTGTATCTCAGGGGACAGCGGGAGAGCCATTATCCGTTATCATGAACTGTGGATGCCATTTCATGCCACCCACAAGTGCAGAGCTGCAAAGCCCAGCACTGAGCTGGGAATAATCCCAGAGAAAGCACAGATTTGTGTCTGAGCTCCCTGTGAGGGTGCAGGTGGAGGGGGTCTTGCTTTTGTTCTTGTTCAGTGTTGGATGCACAGTTCCTGCTGCACAAGGGCCTGCTGGTGAGTGTTGCTTGGACAGCCACAACCTGTGGAGGAGATGAGTAGCAGGAACGATGGTTTTGTTCCTTTCCCTCTGCATTTTCCCTGTTTTCTTTCTTTTTCCTCTCATTAACCTTGCAGAAGCTCTAGAGAAGGTGAGCCACTGGGACCAATCTCCCTTGTGAGACTTCTAGTGAGCATGCCCACCTTAGCATGGCTCAACAGGCTGCAGAAGCCCCAGCTTCTGGGATGAGAGGTTGGTGGTGGGATGCCAGCTCTTGGGCATATCATAACCCAGGTGAACTGACTGGGGCATTGTCTGTCTTAATCCAATGAGAAAAATCCACGGATGTCTAGCATAGTGGAAAATTACAGAGAGTAAACAAAAATGTCAGAAGGGACAGAAACCTCTTCTGATGTAGGGCCAGGAAACCTCAAGGTTTGGAGGAAGCTGTGCTGGTGATTCAGGGGGTGGTATTCTTCCCTTTGAGTCAGTGCTGAACCCACGCCTGCCTATGACCACATCTGAAATATGGCTTCTCCGAGCACCGTGCCCACTGTGCTGGAGGGCTGGCTTGTTGCTGGATTTTTCTTGGAAAACTCCCATCCAGGAAGAGTTCAGCCTTGACCAAGGTAGCCGATGAAAGCTGGCAGAGTCACAGCAAAGGCTTTGTAGCTTTGCTTGAGCAAGCAGAGGAATTCAGAGGTATTAGATCAGATCCTCTGTTAGTAAAACTCAGTGTGACTCTGGCTGGATTGCAACTGCAAACATCAGTGGCCCAGCTCTGCTGAGTGAACGGGAGAGAGGAGCAGACCTGCTACCCCCAATAGCTGCAAAAAGGTCCCGGGTGCTTCTAGGACCAACAAATGAGGGAGACCTTTCGTGCAGCGAGGCTTTAACGTTCCCTTACAGATGATGAACCTCTTAAAAAGGCAGCTGATGTGGGAATGTGTGAGAGTGATAACGCCTAAGGAAACACATTTAATAATAACATTCCATCACTTGATACTGGAATGGTAAAATGGCAAACAGCTGAGGAGTTGTTTTCCATGAAAGTGAATACACCAAAAATATTGGGGCTGGTTCTACTAATTAATGCTTTATAAAGCAGTGGGCTGATGGAGATGTAGTTCAGTGGATGTCTGTGGTGTGGAAAATAAATGTTGGTTAAGTGTTTTCCTGGATTAGTTTGGGATTGTAGAACCCATAAGAAATTCTGGAGCTGTAATAGCACTTAAACCTGTCTTATTTTATGTTAGCTAGAGCTCCTAAAATAAAGGGACTTACGCAATTGTTGGCTTGTGTAGCTGCAGCTTAAATAAAACCCTTGAACTTGGTAGCATTACCTTTGGGTGGCACTTGACTTCAGTCAGATACTCACATACATGTGGATTTGCATAGAAGCGAGGGGAAGGAAGGAGAGAGAGGCAGAAGGAGAATTAATACTGCCTCTGGATTATAATTTACTTCCTCCTGCATGACCAAAGCCTCTTGGTGACACCTGAGCAGAGTTTGCAGTGTTAGTTTGCACTGGGCCACTGTGTAAACGCTTCCCAGAGCTGATGATCCTTGGCTGAGGAACAGGGACCCCTTCTGCAGAGTCCCAGTCTGAATTCAGAGCAGATACTCCACCGCTGAAGTGAAGAGAAGCAGCTTCACAGATTCATCCTGCCACTGAATTTCCAAAGCCTCAGTGACAGACGTGGTGGTGGTCAGAGCGGGTTCAGCTATACAAATGTGGGAGCTTGCTGAAGTGGAGAATAGTTTGCTCTTTCTCTGCTGACAGCTTTTGACAGAAACCATTTCTCTTATTCCCAGATCCACCCGTGAATATTATGAGCTCAGAAAATAAGGCCTGCAGCCAAACCATTCTTGGTAGTGGTTTTGCTAAAGCAAACAAAAAACAAGTGATGAGGTCTGTCCATCTGTTTTAACCCATTTCTAATTATAGCTGTTTTCTCAATACAATCAATTCCTTCTGTTGCTCTGGTCAGATCACTTAGGTGGTCAGCAGGAGCCAATGGCTCTGGCTGAGCCAAAATCCAAGGAACCTGTATTTCTCTCTCTGTTATGAAGCAGTGATGGTTCCCAGCTGGACAGCAGCAGTGGGATCAGGGGCTCAAACTCCTTCCTTAGTCCCCATCATTGTGTCAGTACCTTTGCTAAGCTGGTCAGAATCACAGAAACCTCATCTCGTTCCACCCCCTGCCATGGGGACACCTTCCACTATCCCATGTTGCTCCAAGCCCCGTCCAACCTGGCCTTGGACACTTCCAGGGATCCAGGGGCAGCCACAGCTGCTCTGGGCACCCTGTGCCAGGGCTTCCCCACCTTCACAGGGAAGAATTTCTTCCCACTATCCCATCTAACCCTGGCAGTGGGAAGCCATTCTCCCTTGTCCTGTTGCTCCAGGCCCTTGCAAATGGCCTCTCTCCATCTTTCTGTTTGGCTCCTTCAGATAATTTAGGGAAGAGACTGAGTAATGCAGGAGAAGGAGAAGGAGCCTTGCTGGAGGAGCAGGCAGAGGAGTAAGGGCACTCCCAAACACAAGGAGAGCAGCTCACCTTGCAGGTACAGCACATAGGTGTCATTGTGCTGCGCCAGTGCTCCACCACGTTCAATGAGGGGGATTTTATGGACAGATGGAAAGTATTGTCTGCAAGCTGCTGTCCACAGCTTCCCTGTGAGTCAGTGCAGAGGCAGCTGGATAATCTAAATATTTTGGGAGGCTGGGCTACTTATTCTGGTAGTACTGAAATTGTGGGAGGGAAAAATTCAGTGGAAGTGAGAGAATGAAAGTTTTAACTTGCTGATGGTGATTTTTGGTAATAATTACTTATAATTATGGTATGTTTTCATTAAATCTAGTCAAAACACCAGAAAGAAGAAAAAAAAAAATTCAAATATTTGCACGGATTGCATGAACACTCTTTGGCTAAATGATTCAGATTTCCTAGCATTGACTGAAAGTGAAAACCAGACTTGGTCAAGCATTCTTTGGAGTTTGTCCTTTAATGACAACGGCATTTTGAGAATAATCTCTGACCAGGTCTATTTTCATGCTAATGCCCTCTGCAGCAGAGAGCAGCTCTTTCTGTTGCTTTCCCTTAAGTTAAAAATGAAGCTTCTGGGCAGGATCCTGCTTTTGTGGACATAGACAACCTGATCCCTGTAACTTGCTTGAGCAGAACAGCCAATTCCACCATAAATAATTTGCAGAAATGTGTGTAGTTTGTTTGGGTTCTGTGAAGTATTTTTGTGTTTGGGTTGTACTTTTTTTTCCTGAAAACCTCCTTTTTTTTCCCCTTAGTAATTATGTTATAAGCATTTAACTGGGTAAGCAGTGCCAACGAAAACCCTTCTAAAATATCCATTTTCATGGTCATCCTGCCGACAGGACTTAAACTTAATGACTCATGTGAATCTGTGTTCCTGTCTCCCAGTGGGAGCTCGTAAATCCTAGTGGAGTAGCTGCCGCTGGATGGCTCTAGGAAAGATGGAAGAAAAGAGCTCCCTTGGGACTCCTGGTGGATGGAGGACACACAAGTCACAAGGCTGCAGGAAGCTGGGCCGAGCTGAGGGACACTGGTGGTCCTCCAGCTGTTGGGCACATCTGCAGCTGGAGGCACTGCAGCACTCTGTGCTCACTTTCCCCCGTGCCGGTGCCACCCACCACTGAAGTGCCCTCAAGTTTGCGTTGGCAGGAATGAGCTGGAGTCTATTTCTGAAGAACATGCCACCACAAGACCTCAGGACACCAAAATGCCTGCGGTCTCTCACTCCCTTCCAGTAACACATTTTAGTTTGTGAGGGTTTTGGTGTTTCCTGCTCACCACCTTGTTTTGTTAGGTCTGCCTAAAGGTTGTGGTGAGGGTGGAAAGGATGTGCTGCAGATTTTAACTGGGCTAAACACCTCTGCTGGGCTTCTCTGGGATTTGTGGGGAGTGATCTCAGTGCCCCAGCTGTTCTCCAGTCCACTGGAGATAAGTGACGTCCACATCCCATTCTCAAAGCACTGTCAAGGGACTGATTTATTGAGTGCAGCTTCTTTCAAGAATGATGACATTTACACAAAGTATCAGCGAGAAGCTCAAATGGGGGGTTGAGGTCCCAATTTGTGGAGCGTAGGAATTCTTTATGCAAGGAGATGGCTTATGCTGTCAGTGTGTTACAAGGAGTAGCAGATGACTCCAGCCAGATGCAGAAGCCCAATTAACAGTGGGAGCATGACTAACGTGTCTGCTATCAGCAGGCTGCCATCGTTTATTCCTGTCAGAGCTGAGGCAGCTGCATAGAGGAGGGAGTTATGTCATCCCTCACATCCTTATCCCACTGGGGAGATGGGAAGGATCCCCTGGGAGACAAAGGTTCTCACAACATCCAAGTGCTCAGGTCACTCTTAGTTATAGGATGGCCAAAGAAGCTTCTGAAAGTTATTTTAATAAAATATCTTCAGGTCCTGTGGTGATTTGCCTCACTTTTCAGGGTTATCTTCTTTTCTATCAACAGCATGTGGGGCCTCTGCCTGCCATTTATCCACTGTGTGTCAATTAAACTCTCATTTCAAACAGAACAAATTCTTCCTCCCTTCCTTCCCAAAATATGTCCCCAAAGAGAAGCTGAGTGACTCTTCCTTTAATATGAGACATCTGGTCTCTAGGATCTACAGCAAAATCAAAGAAAGCATGAAAAAATTTGGGTGGAAAAACATCCCAGCTTTTATCACGTTCCACAGAAATGCCTCCCACAGAGCTGCATGAGAAAAGTGAGACTAGAGCTGATAAACAGCCCACAGACCAGCAATTCATCCCCTCCATTTCTCTTCTGCCTTACAATATTCCTTGCACCTCCCCAAACCATCATCTGCTTAGCTAAGGTGGAATATTGGTTTTTTCATCCCCTGCAAAGGATCCTTCAGTGATAACTCAGATAACTTTGCACCATGTGTAGTTGATCAGAAGTGCTTTGCCCTATCAGCTCTTTGGCCAAAGAACCAGGCTTTTAAAGAAGTAAATGTTGCTTGTTTAACCAAAAGATTGCAAACTATGGAAAAATATCCATGGAAAACTTTTACCTTTAAGATGAGCACTGAAGAAATCTAGAAGTGATTCTGGTTTGCAACCCAAACCACTTTTTATCTGGAAACAATGCTGTACTAATTCATGGGAACTCCAACACACTTGCCTTCTAGAACCAAGCACATTCCCTGGATGCCTTTCCATCATGTCTTTTCTTGGGGTAGGATGCAGACGTTTCCCTGAGTGCAGTGATTTCAGTTCTAGCTGAAGTAGCCGAGTTTACAGATTTCTGCCCCAAGGTTTGAATGCTCACTGAGCCTGTTGCTGAAACCACAGGTAAGCAATGAGGCACGTCACAAGATGATTTCACTTTCTGCTGCCTTCCTGTGGTATTCATTCCCTAGCTCAGATCTGCAGCAACGGCCTCATCATTAGAAGAATAATGGAGAGAATGTGACTCTCAGTCACTTTTTGAATCCCTGCATCATGAGTTGGCTTGGCATTTGTCCTGACTCTTAGCATAAATTACAGCAGCCTGAGGCTTGGTTTAAATTTGTACCAAAGATGGCCAGGGCCTGACTCCAGGACTTAAACCAGACTCCTACACACAAACCAGGTGTGAGGCCACGAGTGTTACAGAAACTTTTCCTATTCTAACAGAGAAATGTGTCCGGCCCGCCTGGGTGAGAATTATTGTCCCTCAAACCAAGCCTGGCTTCAGCTGGGTGTCAAAGTACAGGTGCTGAGTTTGTCTTGGAAAGGTTATCTCAGTGTTTCAAGGGGCGTGAATTGGTCCTCTGAGCCCAGCTGGGAAAGGTGGATAATTGAAAATTCTCATCTGTGCTCCTTCAGGAAACTCTGAGGGTTAAATACAATGTGAAGTTAAACATAGCCGAGTCAGGTCTAAATAGAGGTCTGAACTTCAGGTCCTGGCCCAGACAAATTAAAATGAGGATGAGAACAGATCTGCATGGCTTTGATTGATCTCTGACAGGAAAGGAATAACACAGGAAGGCCTTCTTTAGTAAATTCAGGAGGCAGAGGATGGATATTCAGCATGCGATGAGCAAAAATACAAAAATTTCTGGTGCAGGGATCCTCTGCTGGACTCTGGACCACAATACACTTCTAAGGGGCAGAAAGCTTTCGGAATTTATTGGAGCAGCTGAGTAATCTGAGCAGTGGGAGCACTGGCAACACAACAGCAAGACCCATGTCAGGCTGAGAGGCAAGTTATTACTGGAATCAGAAGCCATGGAAGGGTTGGGTTTGTACCATGTTATTATAACTTCTAACATGCCCTGCAAAAAGCAGTGGTTATGATCCAAACCTCCAGCTCTTTCCAACAGTTACCATAGCTCAGAGGCAGCTGTTGGAGAAAGGAAGGATAACCCCCCTGAGTTTTTGGGTGGAGTCATCTGGATTTGTGACGCCCTTATTAATTCTTTCCCCATGCACAGTGGCTCCAGCTATAATTTGAAGGTTGCTGGCTGTCTGCTAGGCCATGTAGAGTGGGTGACCTTCAAGACACCATCCTGCACTTGCGCATGTTAAAAAGTGAGCCATGTTGAGTACAGGGAAGGGCTCCTTCCTCAGGAAAGTTTGGGATCCACTCAGCAGTAGCACTGGCAAAGAGCAGATGTCAAGGAAGGTGTGCTTGCCCTCAGTTAAGGATGCAGTACTGGGAAGCATGGTGAGGAATGTTGTAGAAACTTAGAGGGTGTCTGCTGAGGGTTCACCCATGCCTGAGCTAGGTAATCACTCTGAATTTCAGAACTTCTCAGAGTCAGGGCACCTCACAACATATCAGTACTGGTGGATCAGAAGTAACTTGGAGCCATTCTCATTGTATTTGGTGGATCCCCATGGACTGTAATGCAATTTTTGATATTAAATACCAAAAATGGGAGAACTTTGCTTATTTATTACTGAAACCTGGAACTGAAAGTCTTGCCAGCCTGGAGGGATGTCATGGTCCATCCTGCATCTAGGAGAGGGCAGATGTAGGCATGGAAGCTTCCAAGGCTATTTTGGCAGTAGCTGTCACCAGCTCTAAGCTGGTGCCTCTTCTCTAGTGGTTGGTGCAGGCCCGTGGCTTTCATCACATGGGACTGGGGCTCTCACAGCCTCCTGTGCAGGCCAGGCCTGTGAATAACCCCTTCATACTGATTCAAAATTGAAAAGGGAATGTGATTCACTGTAGCTTGTAGTCCTGAGGGACTTTCCAGTGATTTCAGCACCTAAAGCAGGAGGCAGGGCACGCCCTGCTCAGGGAGGTCCTCCAGGGCAGAGACAGGGCAGCGTGGCCACTCACTTCCTTCTGCACCACGTTTCCCTGCAAGCGTAATCACTGACCCTCTTAGAAACCTCTTGACCTCTTGATTGTACGTGATGAGAGTTCCTCTCCTGAGTCTACTGCTCTACCCCATAGGAAAGTAAATATTGGAGGAAACCATGGGTGTTTTCCCATGTGGCATTTTTGGAAAGTTTGTATTATTTCTCTCACTCTTCCAGTACAGATATGAGTCCCGATCAGTGCCAAATTTCCTTTTCTCCTGCTCTTTAACCACCCCCTCCCCATGAATTGACATAGTCAGGAACCTCTCAGACATCAGTGACTCATCTTATGGGTCCTACTCTGATTACAAATGTTATTTGCAGTTGTTCCTGGATTGCTGTAATGGAAAGATTTGGACATGACCAATGCAGTGCTGTTCATACAACAGCATGTAATATTTCCAAATAGTAGTTGGTGTCTTTCCATTTAAATGGGAAATACAGAAAGAAGGGGGACCAGGATTGTGGCAACAAGGAGATGCCCAAAGCAAAATGTTTCTGGTAAGTATGACTCACTAAAGTCAAAATACTTCTCCTCAACTGCTGGCCAGCTGAGCAAGAAGAAGGAAAGAAGATAAACAGGACAACACAACAGCATCTCTGCAAAGTTTCCAGTCCTCCTGCCCAGTCTCTGAACACTAGTTTCCAAATGTCCATCTCTCTTTTACAGCTTATTGGCAAGGACAGCAGGTGCTTCAATAGGATCCTTTAATATTATATTTTCCAAGACGGTATACTTTATTGGATTCTGTGGGATTAAAGTAAAATCCAAATAAAACTGACAATAGTAACAGCTTAACTTGACTACAGCTCTGGTAATGATATCCTGATTGCCTGTAAGTCTTTAGCAGCATCTGTCCTTCATTTTCTCTCCTAAACTACACACATATATGCACCTGAAACTTTTAATAATCAGGGGTTGCAAGTCCAGATTAGGCCAACAGTTCCCAGAGATGGTTTCTTGTTTACCAGAGTGTGTTGTTGCTCAGGGCATCAGAGAAATGTGTAGAAAGCCCTTTATGAACCAGTTCTCAAGATATTCTGCTTCAGAAAAATATTTCAGCCTGCAGTAGTTAAAGGTCAGCTTCAACCTGAATTATGTATGATAACTTTTCCAAGTGCCTCTGCTTGATTTAGATAACTCTGGATATAGCTGTCATCCATAATTTCCTTATGTCCCTGCTAAGCTGTCAGGCTCATGTTCCTCGGTGGCAGGGACTGGCCGTGCCCTGCAGGGGAAAAATGGGCAGATTCCCCACAGAAGTGGGGATTAACTGCTAGAAATGAGCATCTTTTGTGCTTGAGGGAAGCTGGGAGCAGTTCACTAATCCTGTGGGGGATGTTCCCAGTGCAGAGATGCCTGCATAAGAAGATGAGGTTCATCCTACCCGTAGCTGTATCAGGATGCTTTGTGGAAAGCAAGGTAGTGCTATGGTGGAACAAAATGCTGTCTCTGCTCCTCCCAACAACAGAGAACAGCATTTTCTCTGAAAAAAAAAGGCAGCCAAGTGTTTTTGTACCATCAGAAAAAAAAAGATTTTCTGCTTGGTCTCCAATACTGGCAATATCAGAAATACTTTTTCCTTTCTTCTTTTTTCTTTCTTTTTTTTTCCCTGGCATGAGTGGGATAGTTCATGACATCTTAGAAACACGGGTGCTAAAAGTGTAAAGTTTTCTGAACTGTTCCTTAACACAGGGTGAGTTTCCACTGCACTTTTAGCCTGGGTTTGAACCCTGACTTCAGCCTCCCCACAGCAAAGCCTTGTAGGGGTGGTTTGAGCCAAAGGGAATTCAGCAGGGGGTATAGATAAGAAAAGGATGTTTCACTCCAGTTCACATCACCCACTCACAAGTACTGCTTGTTCTCCACTTTCTTCCCACATGTGGTTCTCCATAATTGTGTTACACATTAGGATGTTCACCTATACACCAGTGGAAAAGGAGTAGAAATATTTATTTTGTTTTTATTTTCCTCTGTGTTGTAGATAATCAAAGTGCAAGGATATTGGATATGGGACAGAAAGACTTTTTACTCAAAGTTCAAGCCAAATGGCAAATCGTACTGATAGATGTCATCATACTCGTGACATTAACTGATATCTAAAACTCAGTCTAGAAATTCAAAATAAAACTGGGTAGAAGTTAGAAAAAAGTTTATGATTTTTGTTGTGGTTTACCTTGATACATTTTTTATTAGGAAACTTGTAACATGGTTTTTAAGAAGAAGGAGTTATCTGTAGGGATCTGCTTAGCAGAGATCAGATTGCAAGTGAATTTGGACAGTTCATAGTCCAATATCAATTCCTGCATCATGGCTGCAAGGAAAAACAATGTAGTGCTTCTGATGGGCCCTGTAGACACATAATACAAGAGCAGAACTGTAGGCTGTGCTCGTTTTAGTGGCTTCTTATCCTATATATAGCACAGGGGGAATTAATTAATTAATTAATTAGCATAGCCTGAGATTTGCTAAAATCTAAGCTAATAAGGGCCAAAGGTCTCCATAGGAAATATCCGTGGTGCTCACCCTGGACATCAGTCAGAGTAAAATGTGCAAAGGTAGGATCATCTGGGTCTGTGTGACTTTCTTAGGTGGCTTTGGGCAGGTTCCTCCATTTCTCTGTGTTTCAGCTCCCCATCTAAATTATATTTTGCCCCTTTATATTTTATTCTCCTCAAAGCAAGATGGTTTTGCCTCTTTTTACTCCCCCCAGCCCATTAACCTCAGGTCACATGGTACTGTGCTAATAAAACTTGCAAATAAACAGTAATTTTTCCTGGAAATGTTTATAATGCTCAGTACATCCAAGGAATCATGGAAGGATACATAAAAACAAACATTTTCTTTGTAGCTAGAGGAACTTTAGCTGAGCTATCACTGTATTGACATTGATATCTCAACCATAATTTCCTTTTGAAGGAATATTTTCAAACATCCCATGGAGTGCAGTGAGTTTCAAACATTTCAGTATCTTTGAGGAACTGCAAAATTAAAATACACAGTTGTTGCTCTTTGCCTTGTGGCAGTATGAAAGATTTAAAGTCATGGCAAAAGCAAAATATCGTAAATTAATCCTAAACACCACAGCTCTGAAAATGTTGAAACCATCCTTTGCTGCAGCCTGTAATGCTGTGGTTTGATCCAGCAGAAAGTGCTTGTTTGCAGCCTCAGCAATTCGTATTTTATACTTCTCTTTCGCAAGAGCAAGACATTGCCTTGTCTCACTGCTGCCTCAGTTATCTCATTTCTTGCTCTGAACTTGCATTGCTCAAGCTCCAGCCCCATTTGCTTCAGCAATGAAAGTTGCACAGATGAAGCAATACCAGGAACAATGCAACTAAAAGCCTAAAAAAAGTTTTAAAAAAAGAGAAAAAAAAAAAGCAAGGTGAGAGGAAAGAGACTTGGGGGAAGGTTTGGAGCAACTCTGTGACATTGAAAGTCAGAAAGCAGAAAGGACAATTGAGGAGGTAGCAACAGACAATGTTCCCCACAGAGACAAGAAAGTTATAAAGAAAATTCTTTCTGCAGTTGCAGAAGATTAGAGGAGACTACAGCAGTGTCTGCAGGAGATAGCTGGTATCATCAGGAGATTTACAGGAATTAATTGCACTGAAGCAAGTGATTGGTAATGGAAGCTACAGGGATCATTGGTTGTTCTTGGGAGACTTTCCCACCATCAGTCTTGTATGTGCTTGGTGTGTATTTCTCTGCTGACAATTCAGGAATTACTAGGCTGAACCCAGCCTAGATTAAGCCTCTGCTGTAGAACTGAGCTTTAAAAGGGGCTGGCTTTAAATTCCAAGCTGAAGTATTGATATGGCCCCACCACTGCCAGAACAGGGCACATGTCCTGGACAAAAATGGACTCGAGAGCAGATGGGCTTTAAAAGCAAATCTGCTGGAGCTCAGAATGGTGAGCTGAAGTCATGTGACAAGATGGTATTTTCCAAGTGGTTAGAAGTAAGAGAAGGCGCATTATAGTCTCTCTGAGGTTTGTTTTTCCCCTTGAATCTGGAAATTCAGCCTGACATATGTCTGAACATGAATGAATATGTAGCACCTGCAGGCACAGAGAAATGTCGTGATCAATGGTTTAGCTTGGGGAGAAAGCTGAAAGCAGCTGGAACAGTGGTCAGAAAGGTGAGCTCAGTACAGCTGCCATTTAGGATGGCTTGAGTGTCCATACTGGGCATCATATGGAAAATCAGAAGTGTTTGTCCTTTGCAGTGCATCAAGCAGCCAAGCTTGTAGAAGCACCTGAAATCCCAGCAGACAAAGCACCAGGAAACACGGTCCCAAATGTAACCCTGACCACAGAACATGGCTGTGTAGGCCCCCACAGCCCTGCTCCATGTGAGCTGTAACTGTCCAGCTTGGAGACTGGTCACACCAAAACCTTTCCATATATCTCTCTGGTAGTCTAACCTCAAAATTAGGATGTGTTAAGTGGTGTTAAAAAGTGATAATGGGGCTTGCTTTTAATTTCACCCCATCACATGCAGTAGGGCAGGAATCAGAGCCTGGCTGCCCGGGGGTTACTGCCCAAGGGTTCCTCCTAAGCTGTGGAGCAGGCCAATAATCTGGCTCTTCCCAAGCTGCTTCTGTGTCTCTGACATCACTTTTTCCATGTTGAAAAGCCAGCACTCTTAGCAGAGATGCTTTTTCCCTACTGTGCAGTCTCCTTCTTGACATAGAAAGGAGTAGCAAGGGCTAGCATCAGGTTTGCTTTCCATGCAGAGCAGAGGGAGGGAGCTTACATCTCACTGTACAGTTAGCAGCAAAACTGGGGTTTGGGGACTTTTCCCTTTCAGGGACTGCTTGTTTGGTGGACAGTGCAGTGTGTCTGATAAACATGAAACAGCATGTAGCCCCATGGACAGCATGTAGCATGTAGCTCTGTCCAGAAAAATAAATAATTCAGTGAACTGTGGTACCCTGACTTCGTCCCAGCTCTTGCTGTTGGTACAAAAGACCAATTTGCTACCCTAAAAAAAGCCTCTCTTGCAAAAAGGAGACACTGAGTGTTTCAGTTGCATCTGAATGATGAAGTGTTACAACTCTTTACCAAAGCAAGCCTTCAAAGGCTTTAGCTGATCAGATAAACATTCCATTCCAAACATTTCTGCTGGGGCTGCAAAATCTTTTGTCTCCAGTGTGCCTCAACCTCGGAGAAGAAATAAGGACAGCAGATGATGCTGAGGAGATGTCTGCTGCATTTCCTGATTGTGGCAGACGAAACGCACGTCAGGATTCCCCCGTCTTCTCTTGGAATTAATGCTGATCTGACACAATGCTCTCTCTTTCCTTCCCCCTAATCTGCTATGGCCTCTTGAAATCAAGTTTAAAATCAGAGTAGTCCAACCTCCTACCCTCCAGCAGATCAACAGTCCTGCCCAGCTTGGTGGGCCTTGATCCCCTTGTCTGGGTTGTCAATAAAAGTATTAAACAGAACTGCCCCAATACTGAGCCCTGGTGAGCGGTCACCAACTGGGTGTAACTCTCTGGGCTCAGTCATCCAGCCAGTTTTTTACTCAGAGAACAGTGCACCCATCCAAGCCATGAGCTTTCCAAAGGGACAGAGCCACTGCAAATACCAGCTTTGTTTATAAATGATTTGGGTCTCCAGGGGCCTCTCCTTACCCCTGTCACATCTGCGAAGCTGCCTGGGAAACATCAGCAAATTGTGTGAGCAGCAGCTCTCTCTGTAAACACACCAAGCCGACTTTGTAGCTCCCAAACTCTGGTTGCTGGCCCAGGAAAAACAGGCAACCTCCTGCAATTCAGGAATCCGTCCAATTGCCCGCACTCTTGATGGGAATGCCAGTATTGCAGCACCGGGACTCTGAGGCTGGGAAGTGCCTGCTAAAATTCCCTCTAATCTAAAGAGATTAGGCTCTGGCAGGAAGATGGGTGCGCTGGCCATTGTGTTGATCAGTGTGCTGAGGTTTAAGCCAACCTGAAAGTCCCAGCTGCTGTTTTCCAAGCTGAAGGCTAAGGTCTCATAGCTTATATTATTTATAAATAGTATTGCTGCACATTTTCCTGGAGGGGGAAGAACAGGGTTTATACACTACGTGCACCCGAGGTTCAGAAGTTTGGTTCCTATTCCACACTTGGGCAGAAGCAACTCTTTTGGAAGACATTGTTGCACTCAGGAGCTCAAAGAAAGAACAGAAGAGGGAAGAGCTGGAAGCAGAGAGCTGATTCCCTGCAGACTGACACACCGTGGAGCCCATGAGAAATCGAGATATTTGCATTTGGTGCATCAGAAAGGAGAAGGGAATATGTCAAGTACCGAGCTGAGGAGACTCCTGCCTGTGCAGGAGTCCTTCTGTTTTCTCTATCCTTGCACAGCCAGTCCACACAAGCTTTCAGCATGGATGAACTTAGAGCTGGCCAAAGCATTTGCAAATTCTCATCCTGCAAAGTGCCAGCATTTTTGCAGGTCTGCATGTTTTCAACTCCCAGCTCTGCTTGCAAAATGTGTCCATCCTACGCCAGTTTGTGATTTTAGTTGTGTAGCAGATACTGATTGCTCTGGCAAGTCAAGCTGCTCACTTGAGTCAGGCTGTGGGATAAGATGTTGTAAGCATCTTGAAACACAGGCTTTCCCTTGGGATTTCAGTAATGCCCCAGGACTGACACTCAGAAACAAAATGATAGCTGGGATCAACGCTGGTCTCTAGATTACGGTCCTATGTCTGCAAATACTTTCACCAGTGTTTATCCCTGAGCACAGGGCTGGGCCCATCAGTCTCAAGCTGTTTAACTTGAGGAGCAAGAGGGCGAGGAGTTGTCAAAGGGATGCATTTCCCTCAGCCTCACCGCCTACCAGAATGGCAGGAGGCTGAGCTTCCAGTCTGCATCCAACATGTCAGCAGAAGATGGAAAGGCTAAATTGTGGGCTGGCCAGGCTTTGTCCCAGAGCATCTGAGGGGCCTGAGGAGCTGCATTGCACAGAACCTTTCTGTGCCTGACGCTGTGTGCAGTGTGTCCCAAAGTGTGCCCTCTCCTGAAGGTGTTGTCTGGATCCCACTGTGTTGGCTGCTTCCCTCGAGGAGGGGAACCTCTCAAGGGTAGGGCACTTTATGAGATGGACACAGACCTGATTTTCAGCAGCTTTAGAAGTTACCACTCCTCAGCCAAGATGCAGATACTGGCAGGGTGTGCTCACAGCTTTCCCACCTGGAAGGGCGAGGAACTGGGCCCAAATCTCCAGGAGTGGGGCGGTGCTGCTTCCCCAGCAGACATTCAATTGCTGTGGCTCAGCAGACAACACTCGTGGACGTGTTACACTGGTGTGTATGACCCCAAATCTCATCCCAAAGTCTGCAAGTCTTTCCAGTGCACAATGATGTACAGAAAGGGTGATGGTTTTTAGGCTTCATTTCACTTCTAGATGGGTGAAAGAGGATGCCCACGAGTGATTTCTGCACAAATGTGTGATGGAACCTGTAGCCAAGTCACCGTGGCCTTCTTTTGGCCAGGGTTTTACCCACTGGCCTCAGTTCAGTGAAGTAGTGAAGGCAGCACATACCCTGACTTGGCCTGCAGGTCCTCATGACAAACACTAATAATAATAATAATAATAATAATAACAACAACAATAATAATATCATCTTGGGAACATTTATGAGCAATTTAAATAATTGCTGTGTGTCTTTTCTCTCTGTGTGCCATTACAATTATTTATTTCTGTTAAATATATCAGACTATCCCAGACACCTATTTACTTTCAATAGCAATAAGAAAAAAAGAGGATGGTGCAAACCTCTCCAAAAAACAGGAATGTTATTTCTCCTCTATTTGTCTGTTCTGCATTTTCAGCAGGCAGTACAATGCAAAGGAGCCTGATAGGTTCAGGAGCACATATTGCTTGTAAATACAACTGCTCGCCTCTGAATCTCAGATGAAGATGCTGGCTGTAAATGTGTAATTGCAATTTCTGAAACAGGAAACAGATGTATTCTGTATCACAACCCTCTGTGGTTTGGAGTGGGGAGGTGGGAAGGGTGTGATTACCAAGGTCAGGGATATGCTGCAAAATAAAGGGTTATTAACTCGGAGATTAAGAAATAACACTTGTCACTGCCATGCTTTCCTCTGAGGGCCTCAGCGTGCTTTGCAGGCAGCAGCTGATGGGCCATTGATCCATTGATCCCTCTGCCTCTGATTTGTGACAGGGATGCGAAAACTGTGATGTGGTAATTCCAGCTCTCAGGTTCCCAGCACTAGATAAAACATGATGGCAGCGTGATGCAAAGCAAGGTGATCCTATGTGAAGTCATTTTTCTGTCTCAAAAATGTTCTAAAAATGCAGCTGGGTGAACTCCATGTTGGCAAACGTTATGTTGTGATAGGAATGGTCTGGGTTCTGACATACATAAGAGCAGAAAGTCAGGCTGAATTCTGCCTCATATACTCCAGGTAATTTTAACAGAAAAGTGTTTGTGTTAAATCAACACAAATGCAACAACAAAGATCTGGTTCCAGTTACAATGAAACTGAGGCCTGCAGGACCTGGACCTGGAAAACAGAGGTGATGATGTGCAGTCCCTGCTTCCTGCAACTGGGCTCATAAAAGTAGTTTGCAGCCACCCAAGGACAGCTGCTGAACTGCTCTCACTTTGGAATTGCTCCTGGGTGGCCTTGGGCTCAGCTTTGTCTGTGTTTTAAGGGTAAGCTGATCTAATTGCACTGCCTGGCCTTCCCCCTGGGGACCAAATTTATCCTGGCAAAGGATCTCCAGCTGGAAAACACACTCAGGTGCACTGCTGAGTACAGCAGAGCTGTCAGGCTTAGCAGGTACGTGGAGCTGCCCAGCGTTTGCTGCTCACCCCTGTGCTCGAAGCCTGCCCAAACTGCAGAGTGACACAGGTGATGAAATGAAGGCCTTTTCCCTCAAAAGGGGACCTGATTAAAGCTGTACCTGCCGGCTGTTTGCCTCATCCCTCTGGCAGAGGTCGCCTCCCCAGAGCCACACTGTCACAAGACAGAATGTGCTTGTGACCCTTCCTGGGGTGGTGAGGCTGTGCTGTCCCTGCTGCCTACCATGAGACCTGCTGCTCTACTGGCAAAGGGGACAAGAAAGTAGACAGGAGAGGTGTGTTTGGTGAAGGCTTCTGAATCACAGCTGCTTCAGAGTTCAGAGTGCAGCAGGAGCTCTGAGAGCCGGCCATTCTCCTGAGAGAATTTCTCCACAGCACCAGGGTCTCCCAGATCCCTCTGAGAACAGAGCTTAGCAGGCAATCCAGGAGCCTGAGCTCATCTTCAGGGACAAATACCATTGCTGAGAGACAGGAGCACCTAAATCCACCCCCTTTTTGAAGATAGTGGTATAACTCTGGCGACAGCAGGCTCAGAACTCAGGGAATCTGTGTGCCATCGCAAGCTTCCCCTCCGTGTACACAACTCTCTGCTTCTCACAGCATGGCCACTATTTATGCTGTCAACTCTGTTCTCACTTACATCTGAGCTCCATGAGATAGCAGGGACACAAATGGATCTGAACCTCATTTCAGGATAATTTCTGACAGATTGGCACCTTTCCTTTCCTAGCGGTTCACTGAACTTTGTTTAAATCCCCTGATTTGTTTCTGCTTTTAGACTCAGATTTTCAAGTCTGCTGTGAAAATCAAAGCCATGATCCCGAAGCCATGAGTAAGACGATGGCAAAAGTAAAGAGAACTCTGTGGGGAAGAGGTTTTACCTGGGCTTTGAACATAAGAACTTGACCCGACTTTGACTTCTCCATGGACCAGCTCAGACGGCGTATGGCGAAAGTGAGGTCAGGCAGAGCTGAGCAGGCAGAGGTGGGCACCACCCGCTGCCACCGGGGCACAGACAGGGAAATTGGCACATCGAGTTGTTTTCTTCCACGGTGCCAGGCGACAGAAAGTGGGGAATAGGTTGTTGCAACGTAGGATAGCGGAAACAGATGCACTCTGTGCCCTGCCATGGCCAGCCGGGGCTGCAATCGGCCACAGCTCGGGAAGGGTGGGAGCCGGGAGATGCCCGAGCACCAGAGCAGGGCAGCTGAGGTCACCAGGGTGGATTTCAGGGCTGGCTTGTGTTGAAATGCGATGTGGTATTGCTGTGAGAATATGAAATACAGCCATACTTGGAGCATTTGTTGGGCTGTTGCTAGGCAAACATTTCAAAAACAATCATATTTTGCAAACTAATTCCTTCTTTTTTTCCTTTTTTCTTGTTTTTTTTTTTCCCTGAGGCCCTTAATACATTCTCCATGATTTTTATCATCATATCAATTCTTTGCTGTTGCTGTGACTGAGCACTTATCAATTTCTCAACTTCACAAATCACCCATGAGTTAATTTTCCAAATATTCACTCAGTTATTTGATGTGCTACAATTCAATATGTGGCCGCACTGGTTCCTGAGGCACAGGAATTGTTTTTTCTGCATGAAAGCAGGCTCAAGGAAATCACCTTTCACAGCTGTATTGCTGGTATGAATTTTGCTCTGTGTGGGGATTGTAAATGCTTATTTCTTAGACATTATTAAAAAAAGTGCAGCCTGTTCCTCACGATAAAAGAATAAATAAAACATAAGTGCTCTAAATTAAGCACACTGGATCAAAGCTATTTATTTTATAAGATTACTCTAAGTGAATTTGAGCTACTTGTCAAATGCCAGGATTACGGCCATGGAATGGTAGAAATAAACCTGGATTCAGCCTTTCCCATGTGTCTCCCCTTGTCCTGTGACATCCCTCTGCCCACACGGATTCACTGTTTGCCAGTCGTGTTCTCATGGATGTTCTCCCTGATGTCCTCCTGGGCCAGGCAGGATTGTGGGGCCAAGGCAATGAGAGACACTTCCATCTTAATTTTAGGCATCACCTGGCACATTTCTCAGTTGCCCTGAATGACTTCTTCAGGACTACAGCCATGGAACAGTCCCTGGAGCTGTAAACCCTGCATGCTGATGCTCGGATGTGACGCACTGTGCTGCAAACAGAGGCCTCATGGCATGTCACCAGCTCTCCCTGTCCAGTTGGTCCATCCCAGGAAAGATCAGAGGCACCAGAGCCTGGTCTCCCCAGAGCTACAGGTGAGATCGTCCCTGGCACAAACACCAGAGAAGAGATCACAGAATCACAGAATAGTTTGCTAGGAAGGGACCTTTAAAGGTCATTCAGTCCCACCCACTGCAATGAGCAGGAACATTTTCCACTAAATCAGGTTGCTCAGAGCTCTGTCCAGCCTGACCTTGGACACTTCCAGGGATGGGGCAGCCACAGTTGCTCTGGGCAACCTGTGCTAGGGTGTCACCACCCTCATTGTTAAAAACTTCTTCCTTATATCTCATCTAAACTGACCCTTCTTCAGTTTAGAACCATCCCCCTTTGTCCTAGAGCAAGGGGCCCTGCTAAAAAGTCCAACTCCATTTCTCTCACAGACCCCCCGTTAAGAGCTGAAAGGGCCACAATGAGGTCTCCTTTTTCTTTTCCAGGCTGAATATTCCCAATTCTCTCAGCCTTTCCTCATAGCAGAGGTACTCCATCCCTCTGACCATCTCTGTGACCTCCTCTGGACTCTGCTGGGGACCCCAGAAATGAATGCCATGCTTCTGGTGGATCTCCTGCCTTACTCAGACCAGGAGCAAGGAAAAGGATGCACATCCCTTCCTGGGCTTCCCAATATAACACTGGTCCTCACTGCTGGATGGTTAGCCACAAAAGTTAGCAGCCAGTTTCTTGGCATTGACTCCTGCTGTGGGTTTGATTTGATCTGTATCAGCAGAGGATTTCAGCCCAGATTTGTATCTGTCCATCAGTATTCCCAATCTGTGTCTGGTTTCTTGTCTTCTCTCCCGCCATCCCAAGATGACAATCAGCTCATCTCCCCAAAGGGTACATGGGATACACTTGATAGCACATGACTTTGCTCCACAAATGCTTTCTCTGTCCAAGTGCTTGCTCCCAGTTTTCCCAGAGCACTTTGCATGCATTTTATCTCCTCAAGGGCCACAGAGAAATCCACACTGTCACACACACACACACACACAAAAAAAGGTGGTCTTGAATGAATTAGTCTTTGTATCTCAGCTGGAAAATTATAATTTGAACCATTCCACTGGAGCAGTGAAATAATATATGCAAAGTGCCTGAGAGGAGCCCAGCTTGGAGGCTTCTAGTGGAAAAAGAAAGTTCAGATAGACAAAAAAAACCTGGCATGAAGGAGAATGTCATGAGATCAGCCCATAGAATATGCTGAGGAAGACAGAAAATGACTGAACAAATCTAAGCAATTTGGGTAGCAGTTTGCATTTATTAAGTTCTGGCTCATCAGATGTACCAAATTAGGCAAGTGCACAAGTGCCATGTTTATCATAGCTGGCTCCTAATGAGCATCCTCTGACTTGAGGAGCTCCATTTAAACAAACAGAGGCAGCCGGGGGTGGCTGGGCGGTAATGAGGTGTGAGAGGAATGTGTGCTGAATTCAGCCCCTCTCTGGCTGACGTGCAAGCCATTAGTCCCACAAGAAATTCCCAAACATGATGCAGGAAAGATAGGATGTTGTCCAAGCAGCCTCAACCACGTGCTGCCTGCGGAGAGCCCAGATGCGAGCCCAGCTCCCACTTCCATGGAGAAATCCAGGATTCCTGGGGGTGCAGGATTTGCAGGTGATGAGAACCAGGCCTGTCTTTGCCTGCTTCCTTGCAGACTTGCTTCCTGCATTAGACTTGTGTTCTTCAAGTGCTTTGTCTGGTCTAATCAGGCTGCTCGACTCAAGGGGAGTGCTCTGATATTTAGCATGGAAATCCTAAGTGGCATTTTTATCAATTCTTTCTCATTGCACGCTCCGACTGCAGCCGACAACCATGAGCAGCAAACTCACTTGAAATCATCCCAGGAAAGGAAAATACAAACAAGCCAGGAGTAGCTCTCATATGCAGAGAGAGGCAATTTCTCCTTAAATTCAGCTTTTCCCCATATGTCCCAAATAGTAAGTTCACAGATGCCTTCTTAAAACGCGGGGGATAGGTAAACAGGCATTTATCCTGGCTAGGGACTCGTTTTGGATGCCAGTTTTTGATACATGTCTTTGGTACCTCGGTGAGTGTGTCTCTGCACTGTGGTTGTGGCCATTTCACAGAAAGGTTAGTTGACTTCTCCCACATCTGGGTCTTGTACTAGGTTTGTGAAATTCTGAGCTTTTGAACATATTTTTTAATAATACTTTTCTGAACAAATGCCTAGTTCCTAGTGAGGGCTTGTCAATGCTTTTAAAGTAAAAGGTAATTTTGTCTTCTCTTAAGAGTTTTTAAAATTTATTTCAATGAGCCTTGAAGTTTAAATGCACAATAGCCCTTAATTATTCCTGTTAATCTTGCCTGACCTTTCTTCTTCTTTTCCATTTAAATCTGGATTCCTCAGTAATATCCCTGTAATCTCACTGGTGATCCCTTTGCCAGAGATGCTCCTTCTCTGATGCACACAGCAACTACATCCAATTTATTATAGCCATCTTGCAATACTGTTTTATAAATCCATGTGTCAGAGGATAACCTTCACCCCAATCCCCGCTCTCAAATTGTATTTCTTCCACTGAATATCTGCAGTTTGGATCACTCTCCCTCCCTGGCATTCCCTACCCTGAACTGAATCTTGTTTCACTGTTTCCTCCTCATATTTCTGAGTGCGCAGTGCAACACGGATGTTGGCTGCGTGTCTCAAAGTCATTTCAGATGTGAATGTACTCACTCCTTTTGATTCTCAAGGAATTAATGATGTTGTTAAATAAAACCAGACACCAACTTTAATCTTTTTACTGCTCCCCTCAGTATCTCTGCTTTTCAGTATGGAACAGCTACTATTTCTTCTTGTCCCATGGATCTTCCATCAGTGTGCTCTCCGGATGAAGGGTTTCCCATCTTCTCCACTCTAAGTGTCTCCTGAGACATCGTGCTAAAAGTTTGATTCCTTTCACTGCAACATCACCCTCCAGTCTTCCAGAACTATTTGTCCATGTCCAAGCCAGGGTTGTGGTTTATTTGGTGTGATGAATTCTCTTCCTGTGTACGTGTGAATATGCAAAGGAGGCTAAAAATGACCATGCAGGCTTAGCACTCCTGCTGTTTCTTGCTCCTAGTACTGTTTGTCTCCTGAACTATAATCTGCCCTCAAGGATACAGCTAATGCGGGTTCCTCCTTCCAACATAATCTCCTCTCTGTTTATGGAGACAGCAGGAGACATGGGCTGCCCTGTTGGGTTGTGTCGCTCGTCCACAGAGAACAGGGCAGGTTGATCTTGGCAATGTGTTCCAGGACTTTGCTCAGACCACCTTGCAATGACTCAGGCTCCGGCTGTTCCCTCAGAGAGCTGATGTCCCATCTAGCAGATTGTACAGCCAGGATTCATTTCTGGCCCCTGGCTCCTTCTTTGCTCATTTCATCCCTTTCATCCAGGTGCCACATCCCATTTCCCTAACTTTCAGCTTGACTGATGCCTCCAGCACCTCTGGGACGAGCTGTCTGCAGTTACAGGCTTCACAACTCCTCAGAAAATACCTGTATTTAAAAAGTACTGTGTACCCATCATCTTCCCTCCAGATGAATGAAAGCTGCTGAGTGCCTGGCACATGGGAATCACAGTCTGGTCTAGGTATTTGAACATGGACTTTGAGCCCTGACCCGTAGTTCTGAAAGTTTAGGCTGGGATATAGGACTGCAAAAGGATTCACTAAAGGAGTTGTCAGCATGCACACACAGAATCAGAGAATCCCAGAATGGTTTGGGTTTGAAAGGACCTTAAAGCTTACCCAGTCCCACCCCCTGCCATGGGCAGGGACAACTTCCACTAGCCCAGGCTGCTCCAAGCCCCATCCAACCTGGCCTGGAACACTTCCAGGGATCCAGGGGCAGCCACAGCTTCTCTGGGCACCCTGTGCCAGGGCCTTCCCATCCTCACAGGGAACAATTTCTTGCTAATCTCTCATCCGAACCTTCTCTGTCAGTTCGATCATCTGTTTGTCATTTATGTGTTGTACAAAGCACAACCCAAAGGAGCATCTTTCTTTATCTCCACTTCCTCCGGCAGCTTGGAGCACACTGCTATGGCCACTGTAAATTCATTTCTCCCACAGGCAGCAAAGTGGGAACAACTTGGGAGCAGACATTTACTCTGCAGCTGATAGAGCCCTGGCACTTTGGTGTGTGGAGCAATATTGGAGCAGCAGTTTGGAGGTGGCATCTCTGCCCTTGACTCAGTAACTGAAGCAGTGATGACACCACCTGGGTTGTTCTGCTGCCCCAATTTATGTTTCTGTAAGAAGGGCTGTGGTATCTGTGGGCTGTGGCCATGCAAATGTATCCCATCGTACAGTGATTTTTTTTTTTTTTAATGCAAATTGATTTCACCTAATTATCACAAGATTTCAAAATGTATCATAATTCTGTTTGAATGGAAGTTCTTCGGGGTCAAAATCCTATTCCCATGAAACTAAATGGGAATTTTTCTTCTGACTTTCATGGAATCCAGATCTGGCAAGCCATGAATGAAGATCTGTCACATTTCTTTCTCTTTCTTCATTAAGTTACAGTGATTTTGTTGGGTTTTTTTTTCCTGGGAATCAGATTAGTGAATTCTCATTTGACTGAATACCTCTCAGAGGTACCTCAGCGAGACTGGAACATTTCCTGCGGCTGTCGTATCCGCTTCAATATCCTTCAAAGTGAATGTCACAGCCCTTAACCATTGAAACAGGCTTTTCTTTCACAGCAGCAGAGCAGCAAACCAGCCTGGATAAGATGAGAGGGACACCATAAATATTACATAGGGTCTGAGGCATTTGCTGTAAATTCTGCAGGAGCTATTCCAGCTTCCCACTGGGAGAGATTTCTTGGGAATAGAAAACTCTCTGGAGTTTGTAATAACTTCTGAAGCGATATTGAGATTTTTAACATTCCATATTACACAACAGGAAGCAGAATCTTAATGGAAACACTACACACAGTTGCCTTTAATAGGAAACAGAATCTATGCAGTGGTGGAGGAATATGTAAAATAATATTTCCCTTCTTTTAAATTTTCTTTTAATTACTAGTGATTTTAGCTACTTTTTGATTTACTGAACCCTTTATGCTGCTGGATTCAAGAAAAAGCTGTGCAAGGTGAGGCATGGCAGTCACAAGGACAACCTGTACTCTCCAGGCTAACTGTATCCTCACTGCAGTTCTCTCAGCCCAGGAGAACAGGCTGTCACCCCAGTGCCATCAGGCTTCAGCTTTGGGTTTGCAGGGGTTGTTTGTAGACAGGGCTTTGAGCTCAGTCTAGATCCAGGTGTTTTCCAAAGCCAGCAGGACCTGCTAACCTTCAGGCTGCAGCAAGCTGATTTTCCTCTTGAGCCCCTCATGGAATTCAGACTTCAAGTTGGCAGCATCGGCTTTTGTTCACTTTTGTGAGTGTGGGATGCAACAGCTTGACTGGGAATTGCAAGCACACACATAAAGGGAATGAGATGTAGGATCTTAGTTCACTGAGGCCTGGCTTAGCCTTGTGCTGCTGCAGAGGGGTTGTGTGGCATAAATGTTTTTCCTGACTTTCAGCTGAGAGAAATTCCTTCCAACTGATGTTGCTTTTTCATACAAACCACAGGGTACATGCTCTTGAGTTGAACCCAACCCTTTTGCTTTAAGGTGATTTGTGGCTCTTTTTTGGGTCTGAGCAAAGAATGGGGCTTCAACTTCTCCTTGCCCACAAGCAAGTGGCTGGTGAGTAACTTGTGAGTAAGCCTCATCAGATGTCTGTGCAAAGGAACCTTCCCCCCACCCAGTCTGAAACATGCACAAAGTGATCCAAAGATCCTGTGAAAGCAGGCAGGCAGGAGGGCTCGAACAAGCCTTGGCACCAGAGCTCACCTCTGACTGCAGGGAAGCTCTGACCGGAATCCGGACTCCTTGCCTCACCCTTGTTTCATTTCCAAATTTAAATGTGGGATAATGTTTATAGTAAATAGAGGTCACCTCCACGTCTGGGAAGGAATTTCATCTCCGTGCACTTCTGTGCTTTCAAGAGAGTTGAATTTTAATAGCAAGTCTTTTATTTACAAGCGGTTGGAAAGGGGAGTGTGTTTTAATAAATGAGTAATCAATGGGTAGCACCCAGCAGCTTGCTGTCGGCAGTGTATAATTTTCCTGTCTGTAACGTGCTCAAGGAGCTCTATTGAGCATTTATGAACTCTGTGCATCACTCAGGAATCAGGCTGTGCTGTGAAGTGCACTTGACTGCTGCAGACACTGCTGAGAGGGCAAAGATAAGGGCCCATGAATTAATGGAAATCTCATGCCTGGGAATTGTTCCAGGTCCTGGCTGGTTTAGGATCACGCTGTTGGACTGCAGTGAGAAATGGGGTCCTGGGGTGTTTCAGCCTCTCCCAGAAAGAGCAGGACAGACAGAAACTTCATCCTGGAAGTTTGCTTGCATGGTCATCCCCACAGTCTGGTACTTTTTGCTTGTGTTTGTAGAAATTTCCAGGCAGAGCTGTTGTGAATAATAACTAAGCTGACACTGAAATCTGGTTGTGAGCTACTGGAGGAAGCTTTTTCCCTCTGTGCCAGAGGGCTGTGTGTTGAGTTCAGATACAGATAAATCCTTACCGGATCCCTCTGGAACAAGCTTGGAAGAGCTGTAGCAGAGGGAAGGCTGTTTCCAGCTAAAAACTTGATTATAAAAACGATGCTACAGTGGGAAGCAGCTCTGGGGATGGGACCATGCAGCTCCCTCAGTGCTTTTTCCCTTTAAAGTGAAGCTGCTCCCTTGGCCAGAGTGACAGGAATGCTGTGTTCACCTGCTCCCCCTGCACCTGAGCTTTGGAGCAGTGGCCAGCACAGCAGGACCAAGGGTTCCACAGCTGGGAGGGGACACAGCCCCAGCCACGGGCGGCAGGCGTGGGGAGGGCTGGGAGGCTCTCCTGCCATCTGCTTTGTGCTGCTCTGCCCTGGGAGGGGGAGCCGATGACAGGTCAGGCCTTTCACCTGGCTCCTGCTCACGTTCCTTCCTGCAGGCCATGTGGAGCCTCAGCTCCCGCATTTGTGTGCCCCCGGGAGAGGCAGATTTCCTTTGCAGACCCTCTCCTGCCCACAGCACGTCAGTAAGTCATTCCACAGCTGCCTGCCTCAGTTCCCCCACGCAGGGAATTCTGCCGAATCACTTACCTCGTGCCTATCTCTCACCCCTCCCGAAGGCATGCTGAGCCTGAGGTCTATCCACTACCTGTAAAAGAGATCAAAGAAAGCTCCTGCTTACAAAATTAGATTCCTGGTTAGTGGCTTCTGGCCTTTCCCATTTCTGGGACTGCCATTCATTTCTGTTTGTGATTTTGAGCAAGTCTGGACAATTTTGGCAGGTTTGGTGTCAGGAGTTTCTAATCTGGAGTTGTCTGCAAAGAAAAAGGAGGACCTGCATGTATTTTTGCCTTTCCATGACTGAAAGCTGCTGTAAGTCCCAGAAAGGCTTTTCCAACATTAAATAACATTTTGTGGCTTCTATCCTGAGGCATATTTAAAAGGCTTGGTCTTCCTAAGGTGGATAATAAGGTGAAAATTGTCTCTTATTATAATTTCTCAAGTCTAGCTCTCCTCCCAGTTAGCACCAGAATGGTCCCCCCTGCTCCTGAGCATTAAATTCAGCTGCTTAGACTTGTTAAAAACTCCAGTTTTAGCTTCCTGCTTCAACTGTAATTTTAGCTCCTCAGTGGGTGTAAATAGACACAAACACACGAAGCAGCTCCGCTGAGTGACATTCCCTGGGAATAAGGCCCAAACATTTAATTCCTTCTCTCCACCTCTGGTGCTTGTTTCGAGCACACACACATGCACACACACACACTTGTACCGGCTGGGACACTGGGAGGGATTTTGGAACTTAACCTCCTGCAAAACCTATAGTTTTCCTTCTACTGTGGAAATGGATCTGTAGGTTTATTGGTTAAATCTAAATATGAAATCAAATGGCCAAAATGGGAACTTTGTGTGGACCTTTGATGTCCTTTTACATGACAATTTGCAAGAACATAAAAGTCTACAAATTAATGTGGTGATCCACCAGAAACACTGGGAGTTTGTCATTCCTTCTCTGTGCATTTATGTATACAGTGTTAAGAGGAGGAGGCTTTTTCTCAGTGGGTTGGGGTTTCTCCTGGGGTTTTTGTTTGGTTTTGATTTGGGTTTTTTTTACGAGAAGAATATTTATAACTAGCAAATGCTTTTGGAGTTAAAGAGGAAATAATCTCTGATAAGCCTGTCTGGAATGACTCAGCTCAGTGTTTGGGATGTGTAGTGCAAAGCCATGGATATAGATGGGGTTTTCAACCATTTCCCGAGGGATAACTGCTTCCCACATGGCCCTGGGGGGGTCCTTGCTCACAGCTGGCATCCCTCACCCTGGACAAGGGCCATGTTCAGCCCCTGGGGACGGGTGGGAGACACTGGAGTCTGTTAATCCATGTACACGCTCACGTGTCAGTGCACATGGACATACCCACTTCAGGACAGCAGATCTGTTTGTCTCACAGAGCAAGGGAAGGGTGCAGGACATGGGATCAGCTGTCACAGGACCAGCCCAGCATGTTGGCTCCATGTTCACGGGGCACCATCCCGAGAGCTGATTCCCCTGTCCGGCTCCTTCTGAAGGGTTGGGCATTGCTCATCAAACATTCTCAAAGAATCCCAGGGTGGGCTGGGTTGGAAGGAACATCAAAGTTCATCTCTGCCATGGGCAGGGACACCTTCCACTATCCCAGGTTGCTCCAAGCCCCATCCAACCTGTCTTGGAACACTTCCAGGGATCCAGGGGCAGCCACAGCTTCTCTGGGCAACCTGTGCTAGGGCCTCACCCCCTCACAGGGAAGAATTTCTTCCCACTGTCCCGTCTAACCCTGCTCTCTGGCAGTGGGAAGCCATTCCCCCTTATCCTGTCACTCCAGGCCCTTGTAAGTTGTCTCTCTCCATGTTTCTTGTCAGCTCCTTCAGGCACTGGAAGGCCACAATTAAGTCACCCCGAATCCTTCTCTTCTCCTGGCTGAACAATCCCAATTGTCCCAGCCTTTCCTCACAGCAGAGCTGCTCCATCCCTGTGATCGTCTTCATGGCCCTCCTCTGGGCTCACTCCAACACATCCATGTCCTTCCTATGCTGGGCACCCCAGACCTTTGCCTCATCCCCCTGGAGCTCTGTTTTTAGCAGCCCTGTGCAGCACTGGTCACTGCAGCCAATACATTCACAAAGCAGCTGGTCAGAAATGTTTGGTCAAGTCTTTGCTCTTCTCCTCCCCCATGAAAACTGGCTTTTAAACAAACTACTTCCCATGGAGGAATTTCCTTTTGCATGGACATTCCTGGAGGAGGAGGGGATGCCCAAAAAGCTGAATTGTCTGTGGAGGATACAAACATCTGATGGTGCTTAAACAAAGAGAAATGACCCCAAACACATCCATTTTCACTGGATTTGAGTGCCTGAGTGTGTTTTCTCACGGCAGCACTGTATGATTAACCTTAAGTGGTTTCCATGACTGATAAGTCCTTTCCTAGGGGCCTGTTCCACACTGGCTGCTCAGGGTGTGGATTCCCAGCCTTGTCATCCCCTTCCCGACCCTTAATCCCTCTTCGAGCAGAGTCCAAGGGGATTGTCCACATTGGGCTGGA
The DNA here is from genome assembly GCF_000691975.1 of Corvus brachyrhynchos. Classification (NCBI taxonomy): domain Eukaryota; kingdom Metazoa; phylum Chordata; class Aves; order Passeriformes; family Corvidae; genus Corvus; species Corvus brachyrhynchos. Next base: position 420,080 of record NW_008236441.1, on the reverse strand, counting down.
TTTATAGGAAGCAAGCAAGAAAGGAGGGGGATATTTTCACATTCCTTTGAAACATACATTTGGAAAATTTCCCTAGGAAAGAAAAGTGCTTACACAGCTTTAGTTACTGTACATGTGCTTTGGATTGTGTGAAACCCTATCTGCTTTTCCTCAGCAGAGTCCTGATCCCCACAGGAGAGAGGCAGATCCAGCACTGGTGACTTGCTGCAGAGCTCCTTCCAGATTCCACGGGCAAGGAATGCCCTCACCAGCTGCATTTGTTGGCCCAGGTGGGTGGGAGGAAGAGGAGGAGATATTCTTTCTTGGGCTTGGGCCCAAAGAACTTCTGAAAGCAAAATATCTGAAATACAAAGACTTAGTCAGGAAAGATCGATGTGGATTCAAAATGCCTCAGATATTTTATCAGGAGGTGATTCTGAAGTGTTCTCCTACTCCACATCTTGATGCTGCCTGTGCAGCTTGATAATCCCTGCCTGAGGCAGAGCATGCTTGGGATGGAAACCCCAGGACAAAGCCCCCTAACAGCTCACCTAAACAGGAGGGCAGAGAAGAACTGATCAAACACTCAGAGCTTGGTGTGATTAGTCTCAAGTCCTCAGTTCACATCTCACCTCCAGTGCAGAAGTTTCTGGGGCTAAATGCTCAGACAGTTTCCCTTGTCTTTCCTGGAAATGAGGGGATTCCCTCCTCCTCTGTGCACATGTGTGTCTCCAAAGAGTCTGGGGGAAGAAGCGGTCGTGGGAATGTGTGTGGGCAGTCAGACTGGAGAAACCAGCAAAAATGACATCTTTTTGTCACTCCTGACAGGATCCAAGGATGAAAGCACCCATGAGAGGACAAAAAACCCTTGCTGCTGTAATGGAAATGTGGTGCTGGAGAGAGCAGGAGGCAGCTTCCAGGAGATGACTGGGCTGACATTGGCATTGGTGTGTCCCCACAGGGGCTCGGCCTGTATGTGAGGAGGAGGAGGAGGAGGAGACAGCTCCCTGAGAGGGGGAAAGGCAGGGGGAGCGTTGGGAATGTGAATACCGCAAAAACAAATCTGTTCATAATTACAGTCCGGCAGTGCTGCTGGCAGTTACTGCTTTTGGGGCTGGACCCTCACCCTAAACAGACATCTCAGCTCCCCTTAACTCATCTTGGATGAAAACTGGGCAGGGTCTGCTAGAACAGCAACTTGGGGGCAGCTTCCAGTCTCCTGAATCAGCATTTTGAAAGCCAGACATGCTGAGTTACCCCCCTTTCCTCCCCCCAGGCCTGTGTGTATACAGACAGCTATAAAACACACATATAGCTCTGTGTTAGTACACACTCCTGCCTCTGGGAAATGTCAGCCAAGATATTATTCAAAGATTGCTCAGCCTGCTTCAAATGCTGCTAGGCTTCAGAAATTACACCCCACTCCAGGAATGGGCAAGAGCTGACACAAGGCAGCAACAACCAAAAATTTCCCAGCTGTTGTGTCTGGCCTTTTGAAAACAGGAATTTCTTGGTACGGAGCCTGAAACCTTACTCTTTCCATTTGGCATTGCTGGAGGGAGGGCACTAGCACTAAAAGGATATATGAGAAAGGATTTGTTGTCAGCAAGGTGCTTGTAACAACAACATTTGTTTTTTTAAAGACCTGAGTATGGACAGGCATCAGGAGGATGGAGGTAACCATGGCTTGGTCTGTTTTTCTTCCCAAGCCTGTCTGCACGGAGATCCACTTGCAAGAAACACATTACGCTCCAGAGCCCAATGGCCCTACAACACCAGGGGAGACAGCTCATAGCTCTTGGTGGTTAATCAAGTTGGCTGCAGTCAGGGCTAAAGAAACACGATGCAGAACAGGATCTCAGGAGAGCCCCACGGGATAACCAGGTATGATGTTCTTCTTGGCCTGGTTTACCTGAGTTTTCTCTGGGGACATCAGTTCTCAAAGGCTGGTGGAACAAACCCTGCAGAGGAACGCAAGAATAGTCTGTGATTCCCTTGGTTGCTGTCAGAGTATGTGGAAGTTATTCTTAGAATTCAGGGCTGGGATGGGAAGCAGGTTCACCAAGACCTGTATCAAGAGTGGAAGGTGTTCTCTTATAAGTTCCTGGTGCACAGGACCTGAGGCAGGTGGCATTCCCGTGAAAGTATCCCTGGCCAGGGCCACAGGAACTGTCTGGAGCAGGGGATTGGAACTAGATGACCTTTAAGGTCTCTTCCAACCCAAACCATTCTCTGATTCTATGAAGAAACACTCCACTGAGCCCCAGCCTACCTCCCACAGGTCTTTGATACATGACTTGATGAACTGAAGCTTCAAGTGAAACACTCAAAAGCCCAAGATGCTCTTGCAACGGTTGGTTCTATGATATATCTGACCTTAAGAACATAGAAGCCCACAGATTTTAAAGCACCACGTTTCCTCCAGTTTATATCATTTCTGCAAGTATTCCTGGGGAAGTCATAGTCCTTTGGCCTGGAAATTTTCCCTTCATGGCCTGTGACATTGTCTCTAGCTCAAAAGGTTGTTTGGTATGTGTCTTCAGGGGCGTGAAGGATGCTGCACAGATTTATGTTAAAGCAAATCTTTGGGAGCTCCAAGCTTCCCTCCTTCCAGCCTCCCCCCAGACCATCCACATCTTCCCTCCCTCTGACAGCACAAACTGCTTCAGTGCAGACTTCTGTTGTTCTCAGAGTGCTTTGATGGTAGAAACCAAACTTTGTGCTTGCAGTGCTAATTGGGTACTCTGCAAACTCTGATTTATAGCTGTATTCAACGCTTTATTATCATGCCACTGAAGTCAGATCCTTTCACTCAGAACTCCATACATAAGGCTGGATATTGGGATCTGGGCATTGTGATGAAATTTTGAATAATCAGAATCTCAAACATTGGAAACCACACTGTCATTTGTTCTACCAACTGTTACTTTTAAAGGTTTCTCTCAGTGCATATATGCACAAAGAAAGGTCTGGTGCAAAACACTTAGACTTGGTGAGCATTTCAGTATAAGTGTGAATAATGGCCTAGATGGAAATTTGGAAAGGACAAGTCATAATGTCTCATGGCTTTAACAAGGATCAGTTTGATTTTTTAGTAACAAATGCTGCAAACACAAAATCCTGAGAGAGTTGAGAAGCGCCTGGTGCTTATTTTGGCTCTGAGAAATGTGGGTGTTTTGAGGAGCAGAGCACCTACAGCTCCTGTTGATCCCAGAAGAAGGACGCTGCTTCCAGGATTTGGACAACGTGAGATGGAAACGGTTAAAAGCAAACCATTCATCACATAAGTCAGCACCAAGTAAATGATCTCATATTTATTTATGTCCCCAGCCAAATTTGTACTCATTTCCTCTGTGAAAAGCAATAAATTGCCTCAGCTAGAGGCTTCAGCATCCAGTTTTAAGCAACACGATACCCACAATACGTAGTCTAAAGAGGTCATGACTTGTGCAGCAGGGGGGACAGGGAGCGCCACCGTGGTGGCCTCTGCAGCCCCGCCTTCCAGCTCCACCTTTTCCCAAGGGCCAGAGGAGGCTCAGGACCACCAGCCTCTGCCTCCTCACATGCCTCAGGAGCCCATATTTGTCTGTGCCAAGCTTCTCAAGTTGTCAAACCCTGTGAGTGTCCCCCTGGCCAGCCCTTCAGCTTTGCTCTTACAGAGGCCAGGGATCATCGTTACCTCAGTGAAGTTGACCTGTAAGTGAAATATAAACATCTAATCCATACATAGCAGTACAAATGTAATCATTTGGCCCAAGCTATTAGCAAATCCATGGAATTAATACAGTGCCTTTAATCAAGGCTTACAGTCAACTCCATCTTACCATGACTTTGTTTCTGCCCATTAGTAATGCATACCTATAGCATGTGTACAGTGCCCAGCACCAATTTCTTGTTTAGCCATCCAAGAATTCGTCATGGAGCTGGGAAGGAAGACTCACTAGGATACCCAATTCTAAGAGCAGTTGGCTTGTATTTTCAAGTTAATCAGTATTTCCAGTAACTGCTAGGGCTGTGTAAGAGGAGACACAGTTGGTAAAATCAGAATTCCATTTATATTCTGTGATGTTTTATTTAAATTAGCTCTTTTTCTTTTCCAGTCTAAGTAACATTACTATGTCATTTTTCTGATGTAGTCCTGTGGTTTCTAAACTGAGGCCCACAAAACCCTGCAGGGTGGCTGACCCAAAGCTGGTCCATGGGTTGCACCAGGCTGCAGATTCAAAAGTGCCTCCCATGAGCTGATATGTTTTCTGTCCCTCTGCCACAGGGCTTGACATGTTAGATGTGTACCCCAGCATGTGACGGGCCCTGTTGCTGCTTAACAGTTCCACACACACACCAAAATTAAAGCAGATTTGGCAACAGCTTACCCAGTGCATTCTTGTCCTCAAAGGGATACAGGCTTGTCAGTGTTTTGCAAAGAAATAACCCTAAGGCATGGCCCTGGAGCAAGAAATATTTAATTGGTTTAGAAAGAGCTAAAACCTGCTCCCATAGCAATCAAGTGAGGTTTGGCCATTGTTTTCTGAAGTTGGAAGAGACTCAGAGCATCCCGTGATGGCTGCTTTGGGTTATGGGACTTTGGATTATGGTTTCTCTTGCTGTTTTTAGAGTTGCAGCTTGCTCCAGGTGCATAACGTTCCAAATGTTGTGGCTTTGGTGTGTGAAATAGAGACAGACTGGGGAAATGGAGGGGGATGGGATGGGATGGGGAGTCCAGATGCAATTCCAACCCATGGGATGGAAGAGATGTGCCATACCTCTCATTTCCCTCACTGTAGAGCTAATCTGAAATTCTGAAAAGATCTTTTCTCTATGAAATGACTTGTACTTTCCACAGAAAGACTTTATGGTGGTGCCAGCGATGGTTTTGTTGGTCCCAACCCAACTGAGAGCCCTGAGATGAACATTCTTCCCTGTAGAGCTGCAGGTGTGGCAGAAGAGCAGTTCTGTGGTAACAACCCTCATTTCTTATAAGGAAGGAGTTGTCACAGAGTGCTTTCAGAGCCTGTGTGTGCACCCATCTGTACAAGTCTCCTTTGTACACCTTTTAGACACGTGTCCTTTCATGTGTTTCACTAGAAATAGGTATCATTTTCCAACGTTGTGAGAATCCAAAGGATGTTGTAATAAACCACCCTAGCCGGAACTTCCTGGTTTGGGAAGTTGGCACTATGAAATGTGTAAGACTATTGCCATTCCCTATGCAAGTTAGAGGTGTCTGTATATAAAAAGAATATTTATGTGCAAAAAAAAAGAGATGTAATTTAAGGAGTCCAGGGAAGAATAATTGTCATCAAACAATTCATGAAACAAAGGACAGCAATTTGCCCCATCCCTGGAAGTGTTCAAGGCTAATTTGGACAGGGCTCGGAGCAACCTGGTCTAGTGGAAGGTGTCCTTGTCCATGGCAGGGCTTGGAATGAGATGAGCTGTAAGGTCCCTTCCCACCCAAACCATTCTCTGATTCTATGAGGAATGAAAAGCAGGAATTCTCCCCAAGTCAGCAGCTCTATCAAAACCTGCTTTCCCCTATGGCAGAGGAGAGATGTGAGGTTCAGTGTGCAAACAGCAGGAGAAGGTATCTTATCTCCAGATGTGTGGGGAGCTTGCTGAAAGGCTGAACATGGGTCTCCCAAGCTCCAGGATCCGACTCAAATCACCAGACAACTCCTGCCCTCTTCCTCTGCTGCCGCTGATCCGGAAAAAGCTGTGGCCATAATCTGGTGCTAAATCTCTTCAGATCAAATAGCTTTGCTCTTAACAAAATAATCCTATAGAATGACTTGGCTTTCAGCTGAGAGCAAGAGGAAGATCTGGGCAGTGTACTCCAGTCAGGGCACAGCACCAGGAAATTAAGCTTTATGATGTGTGCTCTGGCAGCGGAGTGCACACGGAAGTGATGTTTATGGCACGTGCACCACCATTCTGTCTCTTAATTCTTATTCCTTTGCCCATCTCAGGATGGCTGGGGAATTTTATTAGGGGAGAATGAGGGTCATTTCTTGCTGTTGAACAAAAAAAAAGCTGGCTGTGAAGTTTTCCTCCTTTCTGTTTTTAAGCTGCTAGATGAGCTCCCTGCCCTGCCCACATCCATTCATCTCTGGAGTGAGTGTGGCAGGCAGAGCAGGAGCCAGGGGTATCAAGAGTAGGTTCATCACCAAAAGAGCTACAACCCCTGGCACTCACTTCCCTCTGCTGCTGCCACTCATGAGGCCAGGACCACCACCGTGTCTCCCATTTGGAGCTCAGATCTGTGCACCAGCACTACTGCCCAGATCCCAGAGAAAGGGTCAGAAGAGCCCCTTGGAGACCAGCTTGTGTTCCACATGTTAATAACACTATGGATTACCCATCTGGCTTTTAAAAAATACACTATTTTCTTTTTTTCTCCCCAGCTTCAGGAACCTGGTAGTGGAAACGCCTGAAGCCGTGGCTTCAGTTCCTTTCTAATTTAAAGATTAGATACCAGACGATAAGTCCAGAGATTCGGTGTCTGCCCTTTAGCTGTACTGTAAATCTTTTTCCATTTCTCCTGGCCAAATCTGGAAAAAAAAGCTGGAGTCGTGACCCAAAGCAAAATCCCCAACTGCTGTCAAGTTGCTGGAATATTTCTTTGCCTTGGGGAAACTCTGTTCCGTTGGTGACTTCCCAGATTTTATTTCATGGTATCATAATACTGATAGTCAGAGGACCTGTCTCTAAGGATGTGTTCCCCTGAAATATTTGTGATTTTCAGCTGCTATCAGTAGTGCTTAGGGAACCCTCAGTTACACTGCATCGGTGTTTGTGAAGTATTTTGCTGAGCATGGCCAAAAGAAGGTGCAGAAAGGGCAGACTGGTATTTTACTGTAAAAAATTATTCCTGAGAGGCTTTTCAGGAGAAAATGAGGAGATGCGTTGAATATGTGGAGGTTCCAGCTAGAGACAGGCATATTTCAGACATAGTGCAGGTATCCAATAAAGCAAAATACACCTCTCCTTAACTCTAGGGCTGCAAATGACACATTTTTAATTGGAGCCCCAGGAACAAGGAGTTTGTGGTTCATTCCCACTCATTTAACACTTCTCAGCCTCTGTGTGAGCTTGAACTTGGAGTTCATTCAACATACTAACACTAAGCATTGTTGAAGCCACCAGGTTTCACTCCAATGGATTTCCTATCAAAAGTATTTATTTTAAAGGATTTCTGTTCCCAAATGCTCAGTTGTTTAAAATTTCCGGAAAAGGTTTGTCTAGGCTTGTTCAGAACTGGACCTTTGCTCACTCACAAGGTTCATGAACCTTCACAATTCTCTAGGTGAACTTTGCCTGACTTTCCCATGTAAAACCAAATCCCAGTCTGGGTCAGTCTCATTTGGTTTCATGTTTCACTACAGACATTTTTGTGCAGCTCAAGTTTTAAAGACCCAAGCGTGGGACAGATGCAGAGCTCCCATAAACGCAGGCAGCAGCCATGACTGTAGTTGTGCATCCCATTTGTTGTGTCTGATGCTGAAATGTGTTTTCCTGTAGCAAAGTCCTGGAGTAACTGTGATGTGAGTTAGTAGCACAGCAGAAAGAGAAGGGGAGTGTTTATTGCTCATATGTTAAAATAATTCCACCAAAGTTTGATTCACTCCAAACCTCTGTTTGGTCTAAGGCAAGTTTACAGAGGTACCAAAATGTTGAAGGAGGCAGCTCAGTTTGTTCTGAAATGACCACAAAAGGGCAAAGACATTGTCTAGAAATATACACTATAAGCAGAGTAAAGAAAGCCTGCCAAAAAGTCTGAACTAGACAATTCTCTCATGCTGTCTCCTTTTAAGAGCCCACAGAGGCGATGCTTTCTGTCCAGGAGCAGGAGCCAGCCCTCAGAGGAGGATGCTCAAATGGGAGACAGATCAAAGCAGGGCTCTGCAGGCTGTGCTGCTGCAGGTCCTGTCCCTTGAAGTGAAAAGCAGAGGAAGGGAGAACAAATGGGGTCGGTAACAAGTGATGTGATGGCAGTGTCAGTCACAGTGGAATGTCAGTATGGCCCCATGTGACAGCAGGGCTGGGAGTGCTGCTCTGGAAAAGGCTGCCTCAGCGCTTGGTTTAGCTTATACACCAATTTATGCTCAGCCCTTTGGGCTGAAGCTGATTTTTCTAGGGGTTAACCTGGCAGCAGTTCTTTCAGCTTGTGTCTAGTTCAAGAGTTGTTTAACCTCTGGCCCCTGCAGCCTCAGTCCCAGTTTATCCTACCACAGCACAATTTTCTTGGAGTGACTGAGGTTGTAAGTTAGAAATCCAGGCCCTACAGCAAAGACAAGGGTTTGTGCACAGCTCCCCCATCCTTGGAAAATACCTCTACCCTCTGCCCATCCTGTCCTATCCTTGGGCTGAAAGTTCTTTGGTGTCTGGGAGAGCTGGGGGTGTTCACCTGGAGAAGCGAAGGCTCTGGGGACACCTTAGAGCCCTTTCCAGTGTCTAGAGGGACTCCAGGAGAGCTGGAGAGGGATTTTTGACAAGGGCCTGGAGTGCCAGGGCAAGGGGGAATGGCTTCCCACTGCCAGAGGGCAGGGTTAGATGGGGAAGGAATTCTTCCCTCTGAGGGGGGGGAGGCCCTGGCACAGGGGGCCCAGCGACGCTGGGGTGTGGAACCTGGGATAGTGGAAGGTGTCCCCTACCCATGGCAGGGGGTGGAACAGGATGAGGTTTAAGGTCCCTTCCAACCCAAACCATTCTATGATTCTATGATATTTTGGGTCAATTCCCAGCTACTTTGAAAATGAACACCACGTGAGCCAAGGGCAGTGATTTACAGCTGAAGCAGCAGAACTGTCCGACTGAATTGATTACTGCCTGTCAGAAAAGGGGGAATAAATGTGTCCAATTCTGTTGTGAAGTAAAATTCAATAGCTTAACCCCCCATTTTTGGGATGTGACTGCAGCCACCTTACCTGATGGGTGATGGCTCATCAACCCATGAAACCTTGATCAAACCAAGCCAAGAGAACCAAGAGCAATAACTTGCTAGAATGAGTTGCTGCTCTCCCAGAAGCTCTGCTGTTGCTTAGTTAGGAAACTACATCTCCAGTTGCTGTAGTGTGAAGCCTCTTACTTAAATCAGTCTCTGTGCTGGAAGTTTGGAGTGTGGTAAATATGTCACCAGTTCCTAAAACACCTCCTGGGACCCATAGTCCAGGAATCCTGATTTGTCTGTCAGACAGGCTGGCAGGAATGTTAGAATTAGTAGGCATTTGGCTGAAACTGATAGACTGAGGAGGAGCTAGTCTGGCATTTGTAGGGAGAAATCACACTTCACAAATCTATTACAACTATCTGAAGTGTCAAACGACCCTTAGCTAAGAGTCAGAAGGCTTTCAACAAGTCCCCTCCCCAGGAGGGAAAGACTTCCCGTCAATTACAAACTCATAATAATATAGCAAACAAAGGACAGGAGGAAACACTTCAATTTTACAGAGGAGTGTTTTCCAAACACTCAGGAGGATTATTTAGACCTAAAGCTGACTGCAGAGAGGTGTAGAAGGATGTCCTGGTACAGTATTTGGGAAAATGGCAGATGAGATTGGGTTTTGTCAAATGTAAGGTTAAAGGACACAGGAGAAAGGGAGCCCAGCCACAAGCAAGCGATAACCCAGTTATCACTGCTCCAGAGAGTTTACTGTGGATCAGCCTGTACAAACATCAGCTTAGTGTTCACCAGAGACCAAAAGGCAGGACTTATCCCAGACAAATAGTGAACAGCACAGAAAACACTCTTTGTGATTATATAAATCCCTGGGGTCGGGATTTGGTGTGTAGCCCTATTCATCTTCCTCAAGAAGGATATAGTGGAAAGCTGTGCAGGAGGAAAACAAGTAAAGGAATGACTGCCCTGAAGGGATATGAGAGAGGGCTTTCAGTCACACACAGCATGGAGGATAAAACGCCAAAACTCTTTCTCAGAGACTGCAAATGGAAGAGGATTCAGGTTTGGGAAGGGTCATTCACCCATGCTGCTGGCAGCACCTGACCTGCTGGTGGCTTCGAGGAGCAGGGCAAGGAGGGAGGGATCCCTTCAGGTTCCCCTCTTCCTACCTATGGTCAGTGTACTGGCTTTGGTGGATCTTTGATTTGAGCTCCAAAGGACCTGTTCCTATGATCCCTCCTACCCTCTGCCATGCCTTTAGCCGCCATTTGGGTCCATTCAAATCTCTTTTCTAGCTGAAGACCTGACTGGCCTGGCCTGCTTCAGCAGCACCTCCTAAAGATGATCCTGCCTTTTCCCAGCACAAATTGTCCTTGGTCCTTCTTAGTCAAAGCCATTTGTGTGTTAGTGAAGTCACTTCAGGCCAAAGGGACGTTTTGGATGGAAATACCTTTGAGAATCAGCAAGCAACCTGTGCTAAAAGGCAGGTGGTGAGAAGCTAAGGGCATTGCTGCCTTTTTGTGCACAGCTACAGGATGGAAGAGACTCCCCAGGAGCAGGTATCGAACGTGGATTGGTTTATAAATCAATCCCCATCTTGGTTGGAATCATCTTTTCTGGTAAATGAGATTTGGGTTCATTTAAATCCGGGCCCAGTCAGTACTTTTGATTTACAAAACAAAAGCTGGGTAAGGTTGTCTAACCTTGTTCTCAGGCCAACAGTTCAAACTCTCATCAGAGATCCTAGTGGGGAACTCTTCCTGAGAAATCCTAAAATCTAGTGAGGGATGCCATGAGTTGAGGATGGTTGTTTGTGGAGCAGTGAGTGAAATGTCTTTTGTGACCAATCTCACTGTGAAAGTCCACCAAGGCAAGCAGTAGATCTTGAAAGGAGATCTGGCCACATAGAAGAGTATTTGATGACGAGGGAGAGGTTTGGGTCTGTAATGGGTTGGGAACCAGAGGAAAGGGCTGTCTTTCTGCGAGGATTGCAGCTATTTTTGTAGTGTGTCACCCACATCAGTGTTCACAGCAGCTCAGCTGTGTCCTTACAGACCTCCAAAATCTGCCACATAGACCCTGCTTTACAGAGATTTTCCTAGTGCTTTTAAAAGTTTACCTTTTCCAAAGAAAAATTCATTCCAAATTTCTCCATGAATGTCCAAAGCCCTGAAATCCAAGGTTAAATGGCCAGGAGGCCTCATTTCAGCAAGCAGGTGCTTCAAGGCTGCAGAGTAAAGGCTCTCAAACAATGAGCTAAGCCAGAGCACTGAAGCTGCATGGAGGAAGGTATCCAGTGATTGTTGGAGAACAACTTGTCTTGGTCACTGCCCAGGATGATTGCATGTTGAAGTTATTGCTCTTCCCAGATATCCAGCACGCACAGCAAGTCTGTGGCCAAAATCAATTAGGGGCGATCACATCACACCACAGAAGGCACACACACTGTCAGCCTTCACTGAGGAACAGAGCTGCTGATTAGCTCATGGAGGGTTTAACGGGGAGAGCAACGGGTGAAGAGTTCATGACAGATTATTTATGCATCGGATTTCCTGCCGTTCGCTCTGCTTGCAAATTGACCCTGACTTTCCCCAGTACTTTCATAACTCCCAACTACTCAGTGACTGGTTTTGGTGGCACAGCTCATTTGAGAAGGCTCCATTTCTGAGCTGGTTCTTTAATGACTCTGAATTCCCTCCACACAAAGGTTTCAAGGGGGCCTGTATCATGATGGAGGTTTTTAAGGAAGCAGAATGGTGAAATACAGATGGACCCAGCAGCCAAGCTGCAAGAGCAGAACCCCTCCACTGCTTTCTTTTGAGCCCAGTAGTTTCACCCCTGAACTGGGCACCCACAGCCCAGTCACATCCCCAAAGTGCCTTCCCACTGACCCCTATAGGTTTTGGGTCAAGGCTGGACCGCCTCACTCCCCTCTGTGATACCGCAACCTGCTTTCATACAAATGGGTGCTGAAGTCACATGTTCAGGCCCCCAGGTCTGAAAGCACCGGGGTCAAAACCCATTTCAGTCAGGAGAAATAGAGCAGAAAATTCTTTGGCCCTACTCAGAGATGAGGGAGAGGAGAGGATGAGCTGGGCAGGAGCCCACATGTGCTTGAACAGAAAGCTCTGATGTTTCACAGACATGGGGAGGAATCCTCCGAGAGACGCGAGGCACAGCCCGGGCTGGGTGAGCTGCTCCAGCTCCTGTTTCAGAATAAAAGCTTGCCTGAGAAATCCATGTGTTCATGAAGAAGGGACAGGAAAACAAACCCTTTATCCTAAAGCCTGCCTGGGTTGTCACTCATGATAATGTCACCAAATCCTCTGAAATCAGGATAAATGAAACCTTCTAACACTGTCTTTTTGGTGTTAGTGAGTCAGGCATTACTTTATTCTTGGCTAAGGTTTGTCTATGTGGCCAACAAAATTCTGGCCTCCACACAAACATTAATACAAAACTTTTCCACTTATTTATACATTTTTGGTAAACAAAGAAATTAATGTTCATTGGTTCAAAATTACATCATTCATTAATTAGTATTCTATCCTCTATTGGTTATTGATTTTTCACTATTCATGCTAATTACTCTATATTTTTAGTATGTTTTTCTTGCAGGTGGGACTTTCCAGCACACATATAGCGAGTCTTTATTAGTCTTTTCTTTATCTTCCGGTTTCTGAAAAATGTCCTTGTGGTCCATAATTCTGGACTCCTTTTCCAATTTCTTTCTTTCCCAATACTCCTGTATCCAATTTCAACAATGCACCTCTCTTCTCCTGGGCTTTGTTCATTGAAGCATATCAGAGTTAGTTTATCAAAACTTAAAGTTTCAGTAGTTTTCCCAAGCTCCAAAGGTAGCTTATGACAACTTTGCTCAGTGCTGGCTAAGAGTAATTTAAGACTAGCACACTATTTTTAATTAATATAGACTGGTTATGATTAGTTACAACAATTAATTAATAAGTTCATTAAAGCCACTAACTAAAATTATTTTAAAGTTCTATTGTTTCCAAAAATAATGCTCTTCTTGGCAACACTGAGAAATGACACCTGGGACAAAGCAGCTCCAAGGTTCCTGGCAGGGGTGGTGGGGCAGCTTCTCTTGGTGCTCCTGGGAAATTATGGACTAGACACGGCCACCTCTGTGCTTTCTAGAGTGTCACAGTTTGGGGTCATTTTGATCAAAGTCTGGTTGCATCTGAAGAGCTCTAATGTGATGTGATGTGAAGAAGCAGCAGACTGCCTGCAGCATGAAGAGAGTTCAGGCCACCCTGACCCCAGCCCTGACTGCCCAAAAAGTTTCCATCTCCATGGTCAATGTGCCTGTGATTGCCCTGGCCCTGCCCTGAAAGCAAGGAGGGGCTGGAGACAGTCCTGGGGAGGCAAATGGCCAAACACAACCCACCTGCGATGATTTCTGAGGCGGTG
>NW_008236441.1:399614-406751 GCF_000691975.1 Corvus brachyrhynchos | reverse complement strand
GCTGAAGACACCTGCCCTGGCTGCTTACTGGGAAGTTGATTCAGCTGTTTCAGGACCAGCATCCCCCAATACTTCTGCTCCACCACCCACTTAGGCAGCTCTTCTCAGAGGGCGAGCCACACTCTAACCCTTGGAGTCTGCCTGTTCCCAGGAGCAGAGGGAGAAAATAACTGTTCCCAGTGGCACAGCTGTGAGCAACAGCATGAGGGTTACTGAGATGTTCTAGGAGCTGCAATTTACAGCAGGTATTCATCATCTTACCGTGTTGGTTTTCCTTCTGTTGATATGCAGGTGTTGTGCCTTTCCTGCTACTCTTCTTGCAGGGGTCTGCCAGCCAGAGTCTTTAATCTGACACTGAATTGTTGGTAGCCAAGTGGCCAGTGTCCTGCTTGGACACTTGGGTGGTACAATGAGACTGCTCAGGCTGAAGAACTGGAATTTATAATTTTACTGTAGGAAGAAAAAAAAAAGCTATTTTGGTAGGTTGTGTGAGATCTCAGAGGTGTGTGCTGAACTAAGGGGTCTCGGAGCACCTAGACCTGACCCCCAGGGGGTTTGAGTGGTGAGAATGGGGTGTGCCCACCACTTCTGGGGATCTGAGTGTGCTTCTTTCAGCCTCCCAGTGAGGCAGAGCTGCTGGGGATGGTGCAGCTTTCCCAGCTGCTCTGTAGGCATGAAGTGGTGTGTGAGTGCCAAGGAAGTGGAGTAAACACGAGTAAAAGGGGCTGGCTGCTGTGGGAGATGGTAACGATAGCCAGCCACTGGGAGATGGGGATGTTTTCCAAAAGGGAAAGTTTTCAGCAGGGTTTAAGAGCAAATAAAAGGAGCCCTTGAGGACTCCCAAATCCTACAGAGCTACAAGGTCAAGGAGAGAGAAAAGCAAGTTCTTGTATATTGCGGTGATAAATCAGATATAAGGAGGTGGAAGAAGTTGCTCATATTGGCAAGCCCTTCAAGGGCAAAGATTGCCCAAGCCCTCCTTAAAAAATAAATGAGTTGGGGGGTTTTTTGTGGATTTTTTTTTGAAGCATCCCGGCTGTTTTTGCAGGGAGTTTCTCTGTCAGGAAGTAATGAGATCTTGCTGCCTGATTGATAAAACACATGCAGTAAAGAGGTTTCATCTGTTGTGGTCTTCAGGGCATCACTGTGCTCTGCAATATATATATTAAAAAAAAAAAAAAAAATTACTCTGCTGACTCATGCTCTGCTCTCTGGAAACTGCAGCCTTCTTGGCAGTCCCCTTCCTCTCCACCCTCCACCCCTGGCATTATTTCCCTTGACAGCCTTTTCCCAGTTTTAATTTTTTTTTTTTTTTAAGTCAAACTACATCCAAAAGAGTATAGCTTGTGGAAGGCAGTGTTTTGTCTCCTCTAATCCTGCTGGGAACAGATGGAAGACTACAGAAAATCGTGCCTGGAAAAAACCCTCCAATATCTCTAGCTGCCTGTGTTCTGTTGCATTGCACACACATCTATCCATGTGCAAGGCAGACCTGAATGTTATTTTCCCTAATTACTCTTGTAAAGGGACTTGAAAAGAGTTTGGGCGAGAATTGTGAACGTTTCAAAGCTACTTTTATTTCAAAGCTTTCTGGAAAATAATACAACTTAAAGCATTCAATTGCTGTTTTTCCTAAACAATACTATTTTGGAATGGGCTTTCTCCTATTGAACTGATGTTTTTACTTGGGATTTGTTTGTAACATGAAGGCTAATCTGTTCTAAGAGTTGCTAAATCAAGGCCTCTGATATTTTTTCCCTTTGGAAGATTCTTTTTTCCCTTTTTTTCTGTGCTCTCAGTGCGAGCTAATGTGGAAAGTGCTCTGAGCATCTTTGGAACGTGGTTTGCTCAGAGGAGAAAAGACTTTCAGAACCAAGTTGTGTTTCCAGTGTCCTCACATCCATCATCTCTTTCCAGCCTGGTCTTCCTTGTCTGTTCTAGTCATTGACTGCTATTTCCAAAACAACAAACCCCTCGGTGGTCAGGAATTCCTGGTCTGACTTGGTGGCCTCAGGCATCTCTGCTGGGAAGAAGCAGGGTGGGTAAGCGGTGGGAGGGGATACAGGACTCAATCCCCCAAACATTAATAATGTTAGAGGGGTTTCTTTGAAAACATCTAAAAAACAAGAGAAAAAACACAATAATACCATTTTAAGTGCGGGCAGAAGGATGAGGGAGGGGGGATTCTGCCCCTCTGCCCTGCTCAGGTGAGACCCCACCTGCAGAGCTGCCTCCAACTCTGGAGTCCAACATCAGAAAAATGTTGAGCTGCTGGAGTGAGTCCAGAGGAGGCCACAAAGATGCTCCAAGGGCTGGAGCCCCTCTGCTCTGGAGCCAGGATGGGAGAGCTGAGGGTGTTCACCTGGCAAAGACTCCACAGAGACCCTAGAGCCCCTTCCAGTGCCTAAAGGGGCTCCAGGAGAGCTGGAGAGGGACTTTGAACAAGAAATGGAGTGCCAGAACAAGGGGAAATGGCTTCCCTCTGCCAGAGGGCAGGGCTAGATGGGATATTGGGAAGAAATCCTTCCCTTCAAGGGTGGGGAGGCCCTGGCACAGGTTGCCCAGAGAAGCTGTGGCTGCCCCTGCATCCCTGGAAGTGTCCAAGGCCAGGTTGGACACTGGGGCTTGGAGCAACCTGGGCTAGTGGAAGGTGTCCCTGCCCATGGCAGGGGGGGGAATGAGATGGGCTTTAAGGTCCCTTCCCCCCCCCAAACCATTCTGTGAGTCCATGATTTTACTGTGATCACTTTGCCCTGTTTGAGATTTTCCTACCACATCGCCTTGGGAATTGGAGGAGGAGTATGATATAATCCTGTATTTTTCCGAGGAGCAGCAGGTCAAATGTGAATCAGTGCTGGCCTCACTCCTACTGTTACCGAGATTTTTCTGTATCTGTTGTATACCTGGCTATACTTTCACATTTCCTCTTCCCTTTGCTACCTCAGAGTCATGGAACTAATTGAGATTGCTGAGGGGCTTTTCTCTACTTTTAGCAGAAAAGCTCTGTCCTCAGTGATGCAGAGAAAGTGATGAAAAATACAAATGCAAATCAGTCATAGTCAGTTGTGTGATTAGGCTGAATAATCAATGTCTTTAAAGCCTGGTATTGCCAATAAAAATCCCTCATGTATTTTCTTCTAATAGTGCCTGGGGACTGTTAATTCTGTTGCTTGCCCACTTGGCTCCTGTGGGCTTGTTCTCTTAGAATTGTGATGAGTCCATGAATTCAGCTGGAAAGGATAAAGTGATGCTCTCCACAGCATTCTGGGGAGTCAAGTACTAGCATATCTACTGACTACCCCTGTTGCAAGTGTTCACACACGCTCCTTGGGGCTATAATTTCATTTCCTGGAATTGTCCCTTAATTATGACCTGGAAATCACAGGATATCGAGGTAGGGGTTGTATTTCTTGTAGGATGCTCAGTATAAACCAATTTGTCTCATAGTGCAACTGAGGTAATGAGGGTGGGGTGAGTTTAGAGGGGTTTGGGGAAGGCTTGTCAGGAGTTTTTTGTATTTTTTTTCTTTTCTGTGGTAGCTGAGATTTGTGATGTTATGTAGACCTATTTGGCTGTTTCCTCATCTGGTTGTGCTTAGCTTGGTGACAAAATTCACATCCTGACAGAAAGGAGGAGGGTTGGCAATAAGATTGACTGAAGCTGCATCTCCTGCTTTGTCTCAGAAAGGCTTCTTGTGAGAAATTGGGAAGAAAAACCAAGTGGGCCAGAACTGCAGTTTACAACCTGAGCACACATAAACTAATCAGCAGAGTTTTTCCAGAGTTTTCATACAGGTTTGGATAGCTGGGAATTCTGGCCCCACACCTCCCTTCTGGAGCAGCCTGCTTCAGCATTCCCTTGCCTGGGAAATGACACACTCATTTAGTTTGAGGCGTTGCTTCTTCTCCAGCCAAGAAGCAGCCGTGAACTTGAGCTCCCTCTGCACCAAACATGTGGCTCCTTACAACCATTTTAAGGGAAGGCAATTTATGTGACTCTGAGAGAGAACTGAAACACTTCTAAACCTTTTTAGGTCTTTACTGGAGACAGAAATACAACAGGACTGCAAGATCTCCCTCCATTTCTCCAAAACTTGGGTGCATTGAGCCCGTGTACTGGGAAAGTCACTATTTTTCCATGACCTGGAGCACTTTTCATCTCTCTGCTTGCTGGGCTGTGAGTGTTCCAGGGCAGGCACCATATTGTTTTGTTCTGTTCCTTACAATACTTGGCAAAGAGCAAAGAGAAGGCTGTCTTGGCTCTTTACCAGGTCTCCAAAGTGCTAAAATATTACTAACCTTGTAATAAATCTCAAATTTTTATTATTGTCTCACGCTCTGCAGCTTATTTTGGCTCTGGGAATCTGCGAATTTGGCCCAAAAAAAAGTAAAAACTTGTCAAAGTGGAGCAAATGAGAGCACCCAGCTTCAGTCTCTTTAGCAAGACACAACTGTGAATCACTGCTCCTTGGGGAGAAGAGCACAGGATTTCCTGGAACCAAATTCAGGACTTGACAGAGCTGTTTGATCTTCAATTGATGTTTTGTTTTTGTTTTCTAAGCAGCAATAACATCATTTTTAGCTATAAACAGACCATTTTCCCTCGTCCTTGAAGTGAGTCATTAATTAGTTAATAACGTGAATTAATTACTGCCTATACATAATTAAAGGTGCCATATTTGTTTTATCTACTATGTCTTTCTAGTGGTGCATTTTTTATTAGCAGTCTCTCAATATCCAGTTTTCCTTGCTCCCCTCAGGATCAAAAATTCTCCTTAAAGTCTGGTACAACACCTGTGCCTGGGATGTAATGAAATGCAGCCCTCAGGCTCACCCAGAATGAGATATGCAAAATAATTACTCTTGGATGACAAAGAGAAGCCCTGAGGGCTGTGTTCACAAAAGGATGCCTTGTTTCTCTGGAAGGTTGGATCCCTGCCTGCCCTGCTCACCAGGAGCCGTGCTCTTACCCTAGGCTGGGAATTTCAGTGCTGAGTGCGTGGCCTGAAACTTTTGCCAATTGCTTGGTCAGATTTGGTGGCTAAATAAACGGTTTGTCTAATTAATTACTGGGATCTTGCTGATGGGGCCATGCACAGTTCATGGTGAAAAGTTTATGTGCATATTTCAAACTGCTTAAAGAGGACACTTCAAATGTCCTCAGATAAAAAAGAGCTTATTCTTTGATGGAGATTCTCCTGGTAGACAAGCAGGGAAGAAACAAAAGCCAAGCCTGCCTGGGAGTGCCTGTCCTTCTCCTGGGAAGACAATTTAATGCTTAGCTTGGGATCCTTGTGCTTGGCTCTTGCCTCTTCCCTCAGTGGCCTGTGTCCTCTCTACACGTGGCCCCAGTCAGGTGCCATGGCTTGCTCTTAGAATTGAGTTTCCATTACCTGGGAGCAGTGATGCCTTAGGTTTTAACTTTCATATTTTTCAAATCCTGCGCTGCCTGGTGTGTAACTCTGAAGTTTCTTGTAGCCTGTTGACTTCTGCTCTCTCATGCCAGGCAGACATAACAAAGCCTCTCCAGGCCTGCTCTCCAAGGACACCCAGACTGTCCTAGGCCCAAAAGTATAAACCAAAAGCTTCTAAAGGGGGGGGGGCAAGCTTGGAGAAATTACATCATTAACTGAAGCTTTAACTGGAGAATTAACCCTGATATGCAAATGAACCAAACTTACAAAAGTGTGAAGAACTCATGACCTGTTGTCCATCTTGGGGTCCACCTTGGCAGTAGCCTCTGGCCCCCAGGGGGTACCTTTGAAGACCTTTCAAATGAATACCTGCCTTTATTCCCTTATTCTTGTCTAGTCTTTGTTTTTAGGTGGCCACTTTAGGCATCAAGTAGCAGTGAGTGAGATGTGCTGCACAGACAAGCAAACTTGCAGGAATATAGCCCTCTGCCACATCCCTTCACCAAACTTGGAACAGAGAAGACCAGTGCTGAGTGACTATAAAAACCTATTCCATGTGTCACAGCATCTCGTAGTACCTCATCATTATTCCTTTATCACTGCACATTAAAACTGCTTCCCCCCACCCAAACTGAATAGAAACCTGATAAATCCAAATGGGAAAATTAATCCGTTGGTTTCCTTTACTGAAGTGGTACAACTGCCTTGGTGATTCCAGGTTGCTCTGGGTATTTTAGGGACAGATCCTTGGCTGGTCTGGGCCATTTTTGGGCATTTGTCCTGTGTGCAGTCTGACCACATAGCTGGGCAGCCTAGGAACGTTCAGACATTTATGCCAAACAATGTGACTTTATCAGATTTTCATCAGTTCTTTCACTCTGTCCTTGTCCCCTCTCTGTGGGCCTGTGTGTAGCTGGGATCTCAGGAGTGCCTGACTACAGCTCATGTTCTGCAGCAAGAGGATTTCTGGTATTCAAGGGTGACGTCTTGGGGTTTGTTTGTGGTTTTGTTTTTTCAGCCTTAGTCAACTTGCTCATATAACAGAAGGAGAACTATTTACCTTAAGTTCAGGCTAAAAAATATGTATTAAAATTCATCTTTCCTTTCTCTGGATTAACGTCTCGTCTTTCTTTCTCCTGCTGTCTCTGAAGTGGAACTTTTTGGAGTTCTTTCCTGGCCTTACCTTCTATTTTTAGAAAATGACAAAATGTTTCATTTTGTGATGTGTGTTAGGGAGGTGTGTTTTATTTTGGTTTTTTTCCTTTCTCTGTGACCAAGTGTGATCTGATTGTAATGCTGTGAGTGATGGGCTAAATCAGAGCTCCCTTCTCTCTTGCTGCCAGTCTCTGAAGCATTTGTTATGCCCAAGTGTCAGACAAATCCATCCACTGCAAACAGGAAAAGCTCCTTCCTTCCCATTTCTAGCGTGTCTCCCCTGGCCCTTTGTAATCACAGATCTTTGGATGTTTTGTTAAATGTAAATGTCAAATACACCCCACCCCAGCAGCCAGCCGAGACAAACATCTGGACAGAGCTTGCACAGATGTCCCCTGGGCCTTTTTTTGCTGAGGGTTTTTTTTGGAGTAGTTTTTTTCATATACACTCTAAGAATTGTCAGGCCAGAAGAAGTGAAACGTGGCTGGCTGTCACTGTGTGTGATTTGTGTGGGCTTTGGTGGGACTGCAGGGAGCTCAAGGAGTGAGGGCCTCCCTCCTGCTGTAAGA
>NW_008236441.1:387440-399553 GCF_000691975.1 Corvus brachyrhynchos | reverse complement strand
TGCTGCCCCTGGGTTAGTGCCATGGGATTGTGAGGGGCCGCCCCTGGGCGAGTGCCTGGCAGGGCTGTGCCAGGGAGCGCTGAGAGGTTGCTGGGACCAGAGGAAGTCTGGGATAGTGAGGAGGCAGCAAAGCAGCAATCCAAGCAGATTTGAGATTCTGCCAGCTACTAGCAATGGAAATCTTGCTGATAGGTGGCTATCAGCCCATCCTGCCTGGGTCAGCTTCCCGCAGGAGTGAGTCCTCCTTCCTGCTCCTGGCGCCAAGCACACTCTGCTCCCAAGAGAGCTGATTGCAGCTTGGCCCTTGAGGTGAGGAGGTTACTCCAGCATCAGCTGCTGTCATGAGCTCATTCCCAAATACTTTTCCACAAGCTTGAGATGGGTTTAGCAGGTAAGGGAGAGCTGGCAACTGATATGCAAAACAAAAAGACTCCTCTGCTCTGTTTAGTTGCTTCCAGTTTGTTTGACTTGGAGCTCAAGCCATATCAGCATCTCTTCACCCTGGCTTTAAACCTACCCTGTGAAATGCTAATGCTGGCTTTGCTGCCTGAGTGTGGGATCATGAAAGCCAGAAGGGTCAAGGCAATTGAAAGTGTTCTGGAGAGCTTCCACAGCCCCAGAGGTGCAAAGGCCACTGACTCACCTCTGTGTGTGGGATGGAAGAGTGTTTGAGGCGATTGAAGAGCTGTCTGTTTGGGCTGGTTTTTCTGCTGCTGTCTCACTGGTCTCTTGGAAGATGTACCGAGCCACTCAAGCAGAAGTTGTGACCTCTCTGTCCTCTCTCAGAGCTGTGCGTGCTGCCAGGAGTCAATGTGGGCTTGACCTCTGACTGTGAGCCTTAAATGTACAAGTCCTGGGAGCCACACAGCAGATACCAATACCTGTTCTCACTGCAGCTTCTTCCTCCTCTCCCTCACACCCTCTTTGCTCTGGAGAAATCACCTGAGGCCATGAGCCAGCAGCGAATATTAACACCACCAGCCCAGCAGCAGGCAGCACACTGTGTGTTCCCTGCTGTGCCCCAGGCCCTGGTGACAGTCCTTTGGTCCCTGCAGTGCTTTGGATTATGTGAAACACCGCTCACCACTGTGCTTGCTGCTGTGTAGTTTGGTCTGGTGAGATCAGACCCTTATTCCCCAGCCAGGAGGGTGAGAACATCACACCCTCCCCATCCCCTTGTCTCTAATGAAAGCTTCCCAGTGGCTTGTGTGGGACATGAGGAATTTTACGGGGAGTCCCAGGTGATGGTCAGTGTCTGACACTGTCCCTGGTGGGCAGCACTGACCCAGCCAGCCGTGACCCCCTCAAGCTGTGTGTGGGGCGTGCGTGTGCTGGGGGATTGTTCCAGCCTCTTCCTGGGAAGAACCTCTCCCGTTTATCACTGTGGAAAATATGTGCTTTGCTTCCTGAAAGCAGCACTTTGCTGCTCCCTGGGGAAAGCTGAGCGTGAAGGGCTGCTGACAAGTGCAAGTGGTGATATTACTGCCTTCCTCCTCCTGTGGAGGGACTTGGCTGTGGGCAGGGCTGAGTCTGCATGCAAGGAATGAGGATGGGCCTTCTCCTCGTGTGCTCTGAACTGGCCCACTCAGTGGCTGGGGAGGAGATGTGGCTGCTCTCCCTTTGTCCAACCCACTTGTCAAACATTAGTAGCTCAGCCCAACTTCCAGAAAAATGCATCATTCCCACGGGGCTTCACAGAGCGCCTTGGCCTCGGCTGAGCGCAGCTGAAAGCACGTGAGCATCTGCTGGGCTGAGGGTGCATCTGCTCTAATAATGTTGTCTTGGAGAGCCCCCTTCCAGGACACTCTTGGACCTTGTGTTTCCTCATGTGCTACTGCAAGCACAAATGAAGAAATAACCTATGAAATCCTTCTTAAAATCTTGTTTTACTGTGAACCTGGCCTCATGTGGTACTTGTAAGCTTTACCTGTGGCTTAGGAATAGCAGAAACTGGGGAGATTGCATTGAATTTTTCTTCTTTATCACAAATTTCCTGGGTAAACCTGCTCAATTTTGCTTCCCCTATAAAATACGAGGAAGGATAAATGCTTTCTATTCCTACAGAGACTGCAAGGGCCCACACCAGTAGAGGCTACCGGCAGTGGGAGGCTGTGACAACCAGCTCTGAGTGCTGGCAGGTCCCTAATCAAAGCAGCTTGTCCCACCCTGGACCAAGTGGAACCAGAAATGACACTGACCTGGGAAGCAGGGAATGACTGGCTTCTGTGTTTGTGAGGCCTTTGGACTTGGTATGAGGTGTATCTGACAGAATTCACATAAGGACTGGGCTTGACAGCTCCTACAAAGCTCTTAAAATGAGGAGTTGAAATGGAAAAACTGGGTGAGGGAGGTTAGATTGAAAACCATCACTTATTCCTGTCACTGGTTCAATGTGGGTTGAACACAGGGTTCTTCTTGCATCCTCTAAAGCCAAGGTGCTTCCTATTCCCCACCTTTGATGCATAGTTCTGATGAATCACCAAGAACTCCAGTAGGAATCAAATAGTATCCATTTGATCATGACTCGTTGGGCTTCAGTGGGTTTGGATGTGCAAATAAAAGTTCCCTGAGAATCACGAGACCTGAGGCTGAGAGTGCTCTATCACAGAACAGTGTTGCTATTGTGAGTGCAACCACAAAACAACAAGAAACTCATCTCCTGATGATGAGCTGTGTGGGTGTTCTTGTTTTAAAACACAGATTTCCATATGCAAGAGATGTGGGCAGTTCCCACTTCATTTATCTCTGCTGTGGAGCTCATGTGCAAACAACCCGGATTCCAGATATGTTATTTCATGGTGATAATGTGAATGGGATCCCAAAGTACAGAGCTCCTTAAAGGAGGGTTCAGTGACCCTAAAACTTTGAGGGGCACTTTCTGAACTGATGCAAACTGAATTAAGTGGATTTTTCCTGACTCTGGCTATATGTTGATTTAACTAAGGAACTACAGTCCTAATTTTCAGTGCCCTTTGCAAAACTCAGGGATTTTGTGCGAGGGAAACAATGCAAGGTCTCCTTTTCCACCATGCTTTTCAAACAATTGGGTAAGGCATCTGAAAAATGAAGAGTTTTATCATAAACTATTGTTCTTGGCTGATTCTCATGTTCTCCTTCCAGCACGTAGCTCTTGCTTGGTGTTTTTTCTCCTGTATCTGTGCTGTGCAGATGACGCTATTGTGATTAAATGGGAGAATACAAGGAAAAACTGAGTCGGCTGAGTAGGAAATGGTGTGTCTGCCCCTCAGTGCCAGGCAGGTCTTAGTGAGCTTTTAATCAAGTTATTCCATGGCCCTCCAGGCTGAAGCTTCCAACAATACCCATCCTTGCTGTTATTCCAATGATGAGTAATTCTAGGGACAGATGTAGTGGGGAAAATTGGCAGAAAACCTGCTCAGGAACATCTCACGTGTTCACATTATGGGTACAGGACTCATCAGCGTGCCCCAAACACAAAAAGCATCTCTCCAGTTGTGTATTCTCTCCCCTGGCAGCTTTCTCTGAAGCAAGAGAAACCTGGTTTCGATCTCTGATTTAAAGGAGTCTTTTCCAAAGCTTGGTGGAAAGATGGGGGGTACATGGGGGGGAGGAAAGGAAGGTTCTGGGTGTGCCGAACCTGAAGGTGGAACCCAAAGCTGCAGGGTGCCAAAAAAGGCTGCTTTTCCCAGAGGAGTTTTCCCAGCTGTCAGTGAATATGGAGGTCATGGTTCTCTGCCTTCTAACTTCCTCTACCAACTTTTCCAGCCCACCTGATTTTATAATCAGCACTCTGCATGTCCAGCCCTGCCTCTGACAACTCCCCTGCTCGTGGCACTCCTGGGAAGGATTAATCTTTAGTGTCTCTCTTCTGTTCACAGTAGTAGTGCCCAAGAAAGGACAGTTTCAAAAAGGCTAAAAGGGAAAAGAGCTTGTCACAGTTCAGTTGTCCAACTGCCCTTCTAGGGAGTTCAGCTGAAGAGTGAAAAGGGTTACAAGGGCAGCAAGGAAGCCTGTGCAGTAGTTCCCTGGCACTTTAAAGCCAGACGTAACACAGAGTGAAAGGCCTGGCTCTCAAGCCCTTTGGAGGAATAATGAAGACCTCCACCAGCAGTGGGTCAGCTTTCCATGTGTTCAGACAACAGCCACAAGTTCATGGGCAGAAGAGATCTCTCTGTAGCAAAGGCTTAAGAAAAACAAAATGCAAGAGTGAGAAACTTAAGGCTCTTCAAATTTAAGGCTTTTCCCCTACTTTCAAAACTAAAGCTAAGCCAAGTGATGCATTTTTTCCACTGTATTTTTTTAATGGATCTCTGTCTCATAACTCTGTTTCCTGAAGTGATTCCATTTCTCAGGGTCATCCTAAGGCTGCGGATCCTTGTGGTATCACTCTTCCAGCAGCCTCCCTGGCCCAGTGGGCCTGCATATGAAATCTGGGATGGAAGCTCAGGAGCAGTGATAGCTTGTCCCTGTGCCAAGCTGTGCTTTTCTTATTACTGCCAGTATCTGCAGCTATCCCCTCCTGTGCTTTGGGGCTCACAGACCAGCACATCACTTGCAATTCTCAATTGGAAATGGAAATTCGACCTCGTGGTTCAAGGTTCAGAAATTAATGCTGACACACCATGACTTTATTTGCTATCTCAGGGTCTGCGGAGCAGCTGGCAGGATGGCATTCACTCCTTGGCTGGGTAACTTTAGCCACTGAGTAGTTTCTCTAACTCATTTAGGAGGCTGGAGTTGCCCTTTGCGAGTGCCAAGCTCCACTCAGAGCATCAGAAATTGGTGTGACAGCCTTAAAGAGCCATGGGCTAAATTAGTCCCTCACTACAGAGAGGGACTGAATAATTTCTTTGTACTCAGATTACTGGTTAACTCTAAACACTTTTATTCTGTACTGACCCTCTTCTCCCCATTATTCTCCCTTGTTCTCCAAGTGAGTCCAAAACAAAGACTCAAACCAGGAACTGCAGCAGGGGTGAAAGCTGAGAGCCTGGGTCTGGCTGTCATGGAAGAAATCAATTGGCCTTTGTACTCTGGAGATAAATAGCACTGGGGGATAAGGCTTTGTGGCTGAAGATTGTAAGTTCACAAACCTTATCTGCTTTGAGAAAAGCAAATATTTGATCAATCACACTGGATGGAAACTTGGGGGGTATGTACACAATCTTGAATTTGTGCTGTCATTGTTAGATGTGGTCAGGGCTGTCTCTTTGGCTGGAACTGGTGTGTGAAGGGTCGAGTCAGCAGGATGTGAACTGCCTCTGATAGAGGAGGGTAAGAAATTCAGCATAAAAAAGGCCAACAATCCCAAAATTCCCCAAAGGAGAAGCTTTTAGCTTCCACTTCCTCAGAGATCTTCTGGAGGTAGATAATCAGCTGTAGGTCTATCAGGGAGAGGAGGTAGGAAGAAAGGGAAGGTCATGGGGTAAATCCTGCTTGCTGCAGCACTACCATGGGTTGGGAAGCACAAGTGGTCAATCTGAGGACTGATTGCAGTGGGAGAAACATTTTGAAAGATGTGCAGAATTGCAAAGCAAGAGAATTTTCTGGTGCTTTGTTGCATGCTTTTGCTGGTGGAACGCAGGACGAGGCCAATCCATGCAGTTGGTTTCCTAAGGCTGTTTCTGTAATGGTTACTTTATTAGAAGGGAAACAGGAAAATTTAGAGGAAGGGAATAGAAGCTCAGCCTGATCACCATTGTTTACCAAATGTAGGGACATCTCTAAGTGGTCCAGAGCAAAGGTTCATTTTGCCCAGCATCCTCCCTCCACAAGTGACCAGTGTTGGGGGCAGAGGGGAAGCACCCAAGGCCTTACCCACCAACATTCCCCAGTCCAGCCTGTGTGTCTGCATCTCTGGTCCAGTTTAGTCTCTTCTGAGACGGCTGCCAGATAAATTTTACTATGTTCCTTTTCTACTCGACAGTATTTCACATTCCAGAAATTCTTCCAATAGCTTCCTTTTATGAGGCCAAATATATAAAGGCATTAATGACACTGAAATAAGTTCATTGTCAATATATTTTCTCCACAAAACAAGAAATGCCCACTTTTATTATTGCAATAGATCTTAGAGACCAGATCACTCATGGCCTTAAATCAGGGTGTTTCCATTCGGAATGATGAGTTGTTCCTTGCTTTTGTCAGCAAACCAGATGAGAATTGGTTCATGCGCCAAACCAACAAACACCACATGTGTGGGTGTAAACCCAGACAGGGTAAAAATAGCCTTTGGTACCTCTTGGTGTGTGATTTCCCTGCCTTCCCTTAGCCACTGCTGAGAACCAAAATTTGACCAAATACTGCTGTCCCCAGGAGAGCTTGATGTACCAGACAACTGCTCATGAAGAATGGCAGGCAAGGTTCCTTCTTCACTTTCAATAAGTCTGATTTCAAGGGTGTTTTCCTGCCAAGTGTGAGCTCTTTCCTACTGAAAAGCAGTGCCAGATCAAACCTCTCCAGTCTGAGGTCTAAGCCAAAAAAGGCTCTTTGTCTTTTAGCTCACGCATCAGAACAATGTATAATATTCCATAGTGCCTGCTACAGGACACCAAAGAGTTAAGCTGTTGCTTTGGCTGAAACCTATCTAGGAAAAATGCAATCAATTTAATTCTGCTGTCTCTGGATCCTGTGATGGGTCTAACAGCAGGAGGTGTTGGGCTGGTGGCTGCTCTGCACTCTGAGTTATTGGTAGTACAAACACATGCAGTGCCTTTTGGTACATCTTATTCTAACATTTGTGTGATTTCTGCTAATAGACTTCTCCCTTTCACCACCTCCATCTTGCTTTCACCACCTGGTGTGTCTCACACCTTCAGAGTGTGGGCAGCTCCTGAGACAGGCTGTCAGCCTGGGACCAGGGCGAGCTGCTCTGAAAAGGGAAAGGATGCATGGAAGTGATTGAGTGGCTGAGGAGAGATTCCCTCTTTAACACTGAAATTGTGGATTTATGTGAACTGAACCACTGAGATTATCAGTTAAGGTACTTGTTCATTTGTTTCCATCCTCCCTCCAAAATCTTATGGTGGTGAATAAAAGATGGAGGGACCCAGACCCGCTTTGGCACCAGGGGAGGCTTGGAGAAGAATTTATTGTGAGGGTGGGGAGGCCCTGGCACAGGTTGCCCAGAGAAGCTGTGGCTGCCCCTGCATCCCTGGCAGTGCCCAAGGCCAGGCTGGACAGGGCTTAGAGCAGCCTGGGACAGTGGAAGGTGTCCCTGCCCATGGCAGGGTTTGGAATCAGATGAGCTTTAAGGTCCTTCCAACCCAAACCCATCTGTGATTCTGTGATCCAGACAAGCAGTGCCAGCACCCATGTGTGGATGAGGACAGGGGCTGATGCTGGGCTTTGTTTTTGTTTGGCTTTTTAAAATTCAAGTAAACACTGTAGTCCTATTCTTTGAACAGTTGAAGGACATGGGAGCCTCTTTTTCCCAGACACTTTTTCTGGGAATCTGTGTTCCTTCTCCAGAGCGCAGGATAAACAAACTAGAAATTTGGGGTTTTCAAATCAAGATAAATAACTATTGTTCTTCCCTCCCCCCTGCCTCCTTCCCTTCCCACCATCTCCCCAGCTGCCTTCCCTCCATGAGAGCATCCCTTGGGAACTCCTCTGTCCCAGATGAGGACAGAGATTCCTCTGTCCCTGTGCAGTCCTTTGATAGCATATCTCCTGTTGAGGCACAAGGGCAGCACTCATTAAGTTCTTCCCTCTGTGTCCAGGGCTCAAAAAACCAGCCCCAAATCAGAAAAATGTTGGTTTGTGGCTTCCAGGGCCTCTGCAGACCATGAGTAACCAGTGCCATGGCCTGGGGTGGGCTGCAGCCTGGGTTAGAGCTGGGCGCCACGGGGGAATAATGGGTGATGAACTCCTCCGTTTTATACTTAAATAGGAGCTTACCCTGCAAAAGCCTTATCTTTTCAGGGTTTCCCATCAGGATCTAGTTTTATATAGTCCCTGCTATAACAGATCTCTTCCCAGGCCTCAGGGACTTGGACAGGATTTGTGTTCATCAGCTGTTGTGACCTGTGGTTAAAACGGGAGGAGCAGGAAATGAGGGTGTCTGGTTTGGCAGGGGGTGGAAAATCTCTTTGCCAAAAGAAAAAGCTATCCCAAACCACTAGACCTTGCCTCCTAGGAGAGGAGGAAGAGGTGGCAGGGTCCTCAGTGTCCCAGGAAAAGCTAGTATGACATACGGGGTGGAGATGTGATCATAAATTGATATATAAGGTGGTGATGGCTTTTCACCAGACAAAAAAAAATTCAATAGGGCCCTTGGGTAACTGTAATCACTCAGGCAATTTTGGGGGTGCAAGACCAGCAAGCGTGGCTCTGCATCCCCACATGGTTCTGGGAATTACAGGGAAGGAGCGTTTATTTGGAGTGAGTAAATGGGATGATGCTCACTGCCTCATCCTGGAAAGACTGAGCTGCTGCCAGCACCTGCTGGTAGTTTGGCTTCTCTTGGAAGTGTAAATAGATGTAAGAGGCTTCAAGGGCAATGAAGGCAAGTGATCCCAAACCAGAGAGACAGCTGAAAAATGCTGGCAATACCAGGTACAAGCACCACTGCTCAGATCCTCCCTGGAGCTCTGCAGGAGCCCAGGGAGATGCTGATGTTCCTGTAGGACAAGGAATGGTGCTTGAGCCCTTATCCCAGCTGCAGCTTTGTGCTCTGTCTTTGGGAGAGGCACCGCAGCATCTGCCCTGTGGCATCTGGGAATTGGGAGCTTTTCTTCTCATAAGGGACCCTGTTTTTCCCCAAGATATTAATGGGCTCTGATTCCCAAACCCCTTTCCACACAGGGACTCTTTCCATAACAAGAACCAGATTGATAAGTGACAGTTGCACTGGTGCTATTAATTGTAAAAACCAAAAAAAATGGGGCGACTTAGGCCCTACTTGGTGGAAAACAACCAATTAATGAATCTCATTCTTGAAAATCCAGGGAGGAAGACTCCACAGGTAAGTCTGGAGAGCAAGCATAGGAAAGCATGAAAGTATTGCTTAATATATAACCAAAGTCATCCTTGGTGCAACTTAAGCCTCTTACTTCTACTATCCACCGCCACCTCTGGGAAAGGATGAATCCATTCCTCTGTCCTGAGAGAATCTGAAGGTCACCATCATCCTCCCCATAATTCCTGTCTTCTCTCTCTTGTCGCTGATCCCTGTTGGACTCTCTCCAGTTAATTCCCATCCTGGTCCCTGGGAGCAGTCACCACGTTCCCAGCTTCCTCTTTGATGTGAAATCACAGCCTGTGGTGTGGAATTGCTGGGTGAAAGTGAAGGTCTGGGGTTACCCGGGGCGGGCGTGGGGACAGTGGGATGGAAATTTGCATCTTGGAAAATGAAAATATGAGACAGGACATGCGAGCAGTTGCTCACACGGTATTCCTGCACTGACCAGCTCTGGGTCTGGGGATGCTGGTGGTTGGTATGGGGAGCAGAATTCCCAGGAGGGAGGGGATGCCTGAGTGCCAGCCCAGGAGAAGCTGTCCCATAGCGATACAAACTGATCAGATCCCATGCGTGCTGACGTTCTTCTCCGACCCACACCCCATTTCTGCTTCCCAACAGTTTGCACCCAACACGTGTATTCTTTCGAGACCAGAGCTGCTTTATTGCTGAGCCCTGGGGGCACGACTAATAAAATCCATTTTTCCCAGCTCCTAGTCCTTAAGGCAAGTTCCTTCTTCTTCCCCCCACCTCATCTGTCCATTTTTATCTGAGATAAGTATGTGTTAAAGAGAGACTGGTTTGATGTTTCACTGGGAGGCTCATAGTTCTAAGTTCTGGCTCACACAGACACTTGAACATGAGCTTAATTGCTGCACTTGCAAATAGAGACCAGACTTGCTCGTGCATGAGAAAACAGCAGGATACAGAGGTGGTGTGGGGTGCCAGGCACTGAGACATTTGCCTGATGCTGATCTGCATCTGCATTTACTGTGCCTGCACTTACTGAGCTGGGCAGTGATGTAAAACTCCACCATGGTGACATGGCCAGTTGTCCCACCGTCCTTGCTCTGGAGCATCCATCCTATGGGGCAGTTCTATGGCACCAACAGCTCTGGCCTCTTGCAGCATAAGCTTTTGTCCCAGCTTGACCAGTGCCTGGCTTTTCCCACTGCAGCATCCTCCAGGTGCAGACAAAGCCCAGCTTTTGTGCCCAGGGTGGCCAGGCCCTGTTTATAATTCACTCTCCTTGTCAAGAATCAAGGAAAAGTGCTGATAAGGCTTGTTTGCTCTCTGTGGGTATCCCCACCTGGCTGCTATGCAATGCCCCCAAGAGCAAACAGAAGAGAAATGGGCCACTCCTGGGACTTCTGGAATAAAAGCAGGATGGCCACGCTGTGTGTGGAGCCAAATGCTTTGCATAGTTTTGCTGTCAGCAAACACAGGCAGCCAGAGCAGGGAACCAGGCGCTGGCACAGCTGCTTTCTTAGCTCCTATTTGCCTTTGCATTTGTTATCTTGGACATAAAGAGCTCTGCAAGCCAGGGATTTGGGCAGTTAACCTCAAATAAACCCCAAAAGGCTTACTGCAGTGAAGTGTAACAGAGTCTGTTGAACTTAATGGAGCTGGGCTTGCTCTCACCAAGGGTGATTTGGACTCTCAAGGTTTGCTGTTTCCTGGAAGTTAATGGCATTTGGGGGCATTTTTTTGCTTTGTGTGCAACT
Source organism: Corvus brachyrhynchos (assembly GCF_000691975.1). Classification (NCBI taxonomy): domain Eukaryota; kingdom Metazoa; phylum Chordata; class Aves; order Passeriformes; family Corvidae; genus Corvus; species Corvus brachyrhynchos. The sequence goes on along the minus strand of NW_008236441.1, from coordinate 388,891 downwards.
TTGATTACTGCTTTTTCACCTTGGCTTTGTGTCTGGCTCCTCTGCACAACTGAATGTGTGTACACGTGTGAGGGAGAATAGGCAGCAGTGAAAGGATGCCCCGCTGCAAAGACAGATATCTGGGCTTGCTGGGAAATATCCTTTCTACTCAGACAGACAGCAAATATTTGACACTGAGCAAGAAAATCAGGTGTGCTGTTTGACAGAGAGGGTCTCTGCAAAAAGAGATTTGACCCACCAGCAGATCATTTCATAGCTTCACCCAGCCCCAGCACTTAAAAATACTGTTTAGGATCAAAGTACCCTGCAGGCAGCTGTTTTTGTTTCTTTAAACAAAACCCAATCATGCTTTATAAGGTCATCAAGCTCCCAAAGAGCGGCTTGGGGAATACAGCTGCAGATGGATAGCGATGGGATGAAATGGAACTCTTTGGAGAGACCACCAGCAGCTGACACAGTTCACAGGCAGAGCTGGTGCAGGAGCTCTGCTTCCACTCCTAGAGCTGCTGATTCAGTGGTGGGTAAAGGGAGCTCACAGCGATTAGAAGTGCTGGTCTCAGCTCCTGGCAGGCACAGTGACTTGGATCATTTCCAGCTCTAATGTTGATTTCTTGAGGACTTTTGGGTGTTCAGGTGCCGGCTGGAAAATAAGCTTTATCATGGACTGTTGGAAAGGGAGACAGGAATTGAGGTTAAATATAGGCTTTGACCAAGCACGAGTTATCCAAATGGGTCCGTTCTCCAGCTCTGTGTAATTACCAGCAATTGAGAGATCACTGAAATAAAATACCGATCCAGCCATTTGGAGGCTCTGGAAGATAAAAGCCTGGCTGCTTCTGCTGCATCTCCTAAAAGCACCAAGCTGTTCCATACAGCTTCCAGGACTTCTGATGTGACCTGACTGAGAGCAGCAAGCCAGAAACAAAGCATCCCCCACTTGGAGTGGCTTCTGGACAAAGACTGGTCCCATCCCCTGTTGGAAAAGCATGGCCAGAGGCAGGCAGGAACAGAGAGAATCAAAACCCTTTTGAAACCCTCTTCATAATAGGATCAGATCCAAGCCACAATTTGAGAATTCAGAAGCCCATATCCCATTCTCTGGCTGTCCTTGTTGTCAAGCAGGATTTCTGACTATTTTATTCCTTTATCAAGATGAAGCAGCACTGTGTGTTTACAGCTCTCCCGGTGACTTCAATAAGCCTGACTGACATCTCTGTAGGAACACAGTGGAACCTGACATAGCTCGGCTCTAGTCTCAGGTCTTCACTCTTCAAACACACACAATCTATGCTGAGCCTCTGCTGGCTTTCTGCTGCCCCGGTTTGTGATTGCTGGGTGCACGGGGAAGGAAGGGGTGCTGATGGCTGTGCTTGTTGGGGAAGTCTGAGAGCTCTGATTTAACCCAGACAGAGCCCTCCAAGGCAGAGTGATTTCTCCTCTCCTTCCTGCTG